>NW_026057585.1:14353800-14407469 GCF_023721935.1 Panthera uncia
ATATATATATATACCACATCTTCTTTATCCATTCATCTATCAATGGACATTTGGGCTCTTTCCATACATTGGCTATTGTGGATAGTGCTGCTATAAACATGGGGGTGTATGTGTCCCTTCAAAACAGCACATCTGTATCCCTTGGATAAATACTAGTAGTGCAATTGCTAGGTTGTAAGGCAGTTCTATTTTTAATTTTTTGAGGAACCTCCATACTGCAAGTGGCTGCACCAGCTTGCATTGCCACCAACAGTGCAAAAGAGATCCTCTTTCTCCGCATCCTCACCAACACCTGTTGTTGCCTGAGTTGTTAATGTTAGCCATTCTGACAGGTGTGAGGTGGTATCTCATGGTGGTTTTGATTTGTATTTCCCTGATGATGAGTCATGTTGAGCATTTTTTCATGTGTCGGTTGGCCATCTGGATGTCTTTGGAGAAGTGTCTATTCATGTCTTTTGCCCATTTCTTCACTGGATTATTTGTTTTTAAGGGTTGAGTTTGATAAGTTCTTTATAGATTTTGGATACTAACCCTTTATCTGATATGTTGTTTGCAAATATCTTCTCCCCCTCTGTCAGTTGCCTTTTAGTTTTGCTGATTATTTCCTTCACTGTGCAGACGCTTTTTATTTTGATGAGGTCCCAGTATTTCATTTTTGCTTTTGTTTCCCTTGCCTCTGGAGACATGTTGAGTAAGAAGTTGCTGCGGCCAAGATCAAAGAAGTTTTTGCCTGCTTTCTCCTTTAGGATTTTGATGGCTTCCTGTCTTACGTTTAGGTCTTACATCCATTTTGAATTTATTTTTGTGTATGGTGTAAGAAAGTGGTCCAGGTTCATTCTTCTGCATGTCGCTGTCCAGTTTTCCCAGCACCACTTGGATATTCTTTCCTGCTTTGTCAAAGATTAGTTGGCCATACATTTGTGGGTCCATTTCTGGGTTCTCTATTCTGTTCCATTGATCTGAGTGTCTGTCCTTGTGCCAGGACAATACTGTCTTGATGATTACAGCTTTGTAGTATAGCTTGAAGTTCGGGATTGTGATGACTCCTGCTTTGGTTTTCTTTTTCAAGATTGCTTTGGCTATTCGGGGTCTTTTCTGGTTCCATACAAATTTTAGGATTATTTGTTCTAGCTCTGTGAAGAATGCTGGTATTATTTTGATAGGGTTTGCATTGAATATGTAGATTGCTTTGGGTAGTATCAACATTTTAACAATATTTGTTCTTCCTATTCAGGAGCATGGAATCTTTTTCCATTTTTTTGTGTCTTCTTCAATTTCTTTCATAAGCTTTCTACAGTTTCCAGTGTATAGATTTTTCACCTCTTTGGTTAGATTTATTCCTAGGTATTTTATGGGTTTTGGTGCAATTGTAAATGGGATTGATTCCTTGATTTCTCTTTCTGTTGCTTCATTGTTGGTGAATCATAGTTTTTCATTTTTTGAAAACATGAAAATAATTTTCCTATTTTTTTTTAGGTCTACCATTTCCTCCTCCTCTCTCTTTAAAATAATCTCAATTATCGTTGTTCTCTCAGAGCAGTCTTCCTTAGATTTATCCCTTTCTTTCTTACACCCTAATTCTATATTATGATCTAAACAGCCCTAAATTTTAGTTCCTGAGAAATGTCAGAGAGAAGAGAGAAGAAAGCAGGAAGAACACATGAATTATTTCCTAAATCTAGGAAATTTCTGTGAGAATAACTTAAAAGTTTGGCCAGCAACAAACCAAACAGTTTGAAACAGAAATGGTTATTGTATTTTCATTCTGGCCGGATACATGGTGTTCTTCTAGTGCCGACAGTGAGACTCCCTTTGTATTTGTGTGTGGAATAAAAACAAGTGTGTGATTTTACAGGTAACCTAATGCCAGGATTGCAAAGTAGAGCATAAACAGTCTGTGAAAATACATAAATGGGAGAATGTCTGTCTGGGTGCACATGTGTGAGGTTAATAAGGCACATTAGATTTTTATTTTGGTGCTTTTTAGCATTCTCATGTCAGTTTCCCACAAAACTGGCTAGCTTTCTTGTTAAATCACTCCCGCATTGTCATTGTGGGTCTGATGATCAAAAAAGATAGTTTTCTAAACCTTCTAAACTTCAAAATCACATGTTGGGGTTCCTGGATGTTTCAGTTGATTGACCATCTGATTTTTGATTTCAGCTCAGGTCATGATTCGAGGGTTGTGGGATTGAACCCTGTGTGGGGCTCTATGCTGAGCATGGAGCCTGCTTAAGATTCTCTAAATCTCCCTCTGACCCCTCTCCCCACCCCCCCAGATTAAAACAAAAACAAAAAACCTCATGTCATTCTGGAACATAGCACAACACAACAAAATAAAACAAAAGCCTTACATCTGAAAAGAATAAATGAATACTTAACAAACTTTAAAACACATTAATCAGAATATTTTATTTATTTATTTTTTAAGTTAATTTATTCTGAGAGATAGAGACAGCGTGAGGGAGGGCCAGAGAGAGAGGGAGACAGAGAATCCCAAGCAGGCTCTGCCCTGCCAGCATGGAGCCTGATGTGAGACTCGAACTCACAAAACCATGAGATCATGACCTGAGCCAACAAGAGTCAGATGCTTAACTGAATGAGCCACCCAGGCACCCCCAAAATCAGAATATTAAAAAAAAAAACAAATAAAGAATTAAAACAACATTACTGTATCAAACAGATTTCGCTTCTTTTCCTGATATTTGAATGGCAATAGAAGGGAATTTCATTTATGTAAATATTGAAACTGTACTTTGTTACTGGGTTTGCATAGGCATGGAGCATTCAAACTTGGCTGTGTATAAAGCCATCTTTTTGGAGTCTGCTCTTGGGAATCTCTCTGCACCTTCAGTCTCCAGGGAGGGAGAATGGCATCACAGTGATATGTGTGTAACTTAGCATCACAGTGTTTGGGTTCTCACACTGGTTCTGCCCCTTACTGGCTGCTTGAATTTAGGAAAGACAGTTGAGCTTCTTTAGTGTTGGTTTCCTCATCTATAAGATGAAATAAATAATAGCACCTATCTTAGAGAGATTATGATAATCAAATAAAACGAAGCATAGAAAGCACATAGTTCAATAGCTAGCTGTCAGTGCTTCTAAGAACTCAATAAATAGTAGCTGTTGCTATATCGGGCATCAGTAAATATATTAGCTTTCTCAGGTAGTTCCTAATTGTGTGATAATGGATTTTAATTGTTAAAAAACATTCAAACAAAAATAAATGAAATCAGTGTTCTGAATTATTTGGAATGGGGAATGGGACACTTTCTAGTATTCCTGTAGTCTCTTCACGTGGGTAAAGTCAATCAGTCCTGCAGTATTGCTTTATTTTCCCAAGGACATTGTTGGTGGCTGGAATAAATCTGGGTGACATGTGGAAATGGCAAATGGAACTTTTAGCCTTGCTTTCTCCTTTCTCAGAATTACTATCATCATGTGGTTTATATCCTATTCATTTCATTTATCCATCCCACCCATCCATCCATTCATTCGTCCATCCACCCATCCCCTACTAAGTGCTAGGCACCGGAGATATGACATGAATTAGATATATTTATTCCCTGTTCCTGAGGAGCTCATAAGAGGAGCAGGGTGGAGGTTCAGGGAAGGTGCTGGTAGTTGTGATGTCAGATACTTAGATAATTATTCTACAACTAACTGAGTATCATGATCGTGATATGAATAAGGATTTTTTGGAAAAAGGGACACCACAGGCTTCCCACATTGGATTTTGATATTCACCATCTCGGTATGAAGAGCTCTTTCTTTGACAATTTATTTATATCAACACCCAAATAAAATTGAAATGTTCCACAAATTAGATCAAGACCCCTAATTGATCACATAGCTATTTTAGCTAGTGAGCTTTCCCCTGCAAGTCCAGCCTTCTCAGTCATATTTAAAACATAACGCGTACACATGTTACTGCTAATGTTCCACAGTGGACTGTTGTCTAACCAGGGCGTGAGGGCTGCAGCATGTTTGATGTGAACCAGAAGATGCAGCTGAGGTGAGGTTCATTTGGTGAATTAAACCTTTGGAGCTTCATTGTGTGAGTGTGTGTGTGTGTATCCACAGTGGAGAGAGTGAGAACACTTATATTTTCATTTATTTGGACATGAGTTAGCTAATTAGCATTTTATTGGTCTATCCCTTGTAACACAAAGACTTTGAGTCATATTCTTATGCTCCTTTTTAGGCTGCTTCTATGGAGCCTATCTGTGTCATAAATTATCTCCCGTAAATTTCTTTTGTTAGATGCTAAGTGACAGTTTGAATAAGGGCCATTATCATCACTGTTATCATCTTCATCATCAACATCATGGTTGTTGTTGTTGTTGTTGTAATTATTATTATCAGGGCTTAAACATGTTAGAAGAGAAAAGAAAATCCTATGATCCTAATGAGATCTTGCTCAGTTATACCTAAAAATATTTAAATTCACACTTATTTGAATACCTACATTCATATTTATTAGAAGAATGGTTGTTATAGAAATGTCACTCTAACCCATCCTATCTTTGCAGTGGTTCTTTGGTGTTTATTTTAAAACATTATCATTACTAGAAACTTAAAGCCTACATCCCTAATGTTTGTGAAACAAAGCTACATTTGATTGTAGCTGAAGAAAATTAACCCAACAGACAGAGTCTGGAATTCAGTTTGTAGTCTACATTATTTCTGTTTTTGCCTTTTTAATGCTTTCATGAATATATTTATCTTTTTTTTAATGTTTATTTATTTTCAAGAGAGGGAGAGACAGAGTGTGAGTGGTGGAGGAGCAAAGAGAGAGGGAGACACAGAATCCAAAGCAGGCTCCAGGCTCCGATCTGTTAGCACAGAGTCCAATGTGGGGCTTGAACTCACAGATCACAGATCATGACCTGAGTCGAAGTTGGACGCTTAACCAACTGAGTCACCTAAGCACTGCAAATCGATTTACCTTTGATATGCTTTATAGCATCAGTGATTCACTTCTGTGATACAAAACAAATAAAATAAGGAATAAGAAATTTAGGTTTCAGAATTTCTCGGTGGTAGATCTTAGTGCTTTTGTAAACTTAACAGTTGAAAGAATAAAAAGAAAAAAATTGGCAAAGACTGAGTGACAGCACAGATTGTAGCAAGAAATGACTTTATGTGGCTCCCATCTCCTTTACTTTATAGTTCTGTGGTATGTTAGGACTGATGCATAACCTAGTGAATTCTCTAATCTTTACTTTCTGATTATGGGGTAATTTTGAACGTGGGAAGAGACCTGGAGTGTGATATCCTTCATCTATTGCTGTCTTGTCTTTCCTGAAGCTCAGATGCCACCCATACTGTTTCCCATTTTTATACTAAGTAAAGCTGAAGCAAAGATCCAAAGTTCAGAGCAATGCAAGAGAGAAGAAAGGGCGCCTGATATGCTGGAGGGCCCAGAAAGGCTAGCGAGACACACAGGATGGAGCAGACCTTCTCTTCATGTGGCCTGATAGTAACACCATGAATGTTTCCTGATCTTTTCACTACCAGGAAGAGAGGACAGAGAGAGTAGAAAGAGGCAACATAGCTCATTTGTTCACTCATTACTCACTTACTCAACTAATATTCATTGAGCGCTTATGGTATGCCAATCACCAAGGTTAGTTCTGGGAATGTGGAGATGAATAAGTCACCATCCTTACCTTCAAGGTGTTTCAGTCTAGTAGGGAGAGATTTAAACTAGTAATTAAATTCACTAAAGTGATTATTATAATGGGGAGCAGCTTTGAATAGAAACAACACAGATGTGGAGCCCAAATTCACCCTGTTTTGAGAGCTTAGTAACCCAGAAGAAGGGTGCTTAATGCCTTTGATATCCTTTCTTCATCTGTTAGGAAAGGGGAACATCTTCTAACTTGCAGTTAATGTTTGTGAAGTGGCCAACAGAGGGTTTGGCATTCAGTAAATGGTAGAGTGTGGATGTGCCTCAGGAACTAATGCAGGCCTCAGGGCAGTGGGTCCGCTGAGTCCTAGTCACAAGTTACACGTGCAAGAATGGCCTTCACTCGAACGCTGGGGCGCTGGACTAGCAAAGAGTGCCACTGATGGAATTTAGTCCTTATCTCCCAGCTTTCACTGTCACTAGGTGGTAAGATTTTAAAGGAAAAGGAATTTGGCTGACAGCTCAAAAAAGCCCATTGTCATTTTTGTTCTTGCCCAATTTCTGACACTTTAATGAGTTCCACATGATTCACATTTTGCCACTTAGCCCCTTGTTTGTTTGAGTAACTGTTTCTCTAGCCTCCTTACCTTCTAGGCCTTCCATATCTTTTCCTCTTGCCCTTCTCTCTACTCTCTGGTTTTATATTTTGAAGTCATTATATATTATGATACAGTATATATTAATTGTAAAAAAAGTTAAATAGAACTTGTTTGGTCATTGCTGCCTATCTGTGAACTCAAAGCTATTGGTTAATGACTATGGAGCTCTAAGTGTTAGGCAGCACACGTTTTATGCATTATATCAGTGCTTCTCAGACTTTAACGTAAATATGTAGCACCTGGGGATCTTGTTAAAAGGTAGGCTTTGATTCATTTGGTCTGGGGGTAGAGCTCAAGAGTTTACATATCTAACAAGCTCCTGAGTGGTGCTGCTGGCCCATGGACTGCATTTTGAAGAGCAAGGCGTTGTATCATTAGATTCTGCCAACACTATGAGGTATTATTTTTCCCCTTTTACGTACGTGGAAACTGAAGGTTAGAGGAATTTGGTAATTTTCTCAAGGTCATGTTGCTAGAAACCAGCCGAGCTCAAACTCTAAACCCAGGTCTGCCTCTTGGTATAGTGTATATTACCTGGGCTTTGGAAATATCCTACAAAACCCAAGAATGATCCATTGCTACCTGAAATGGAATTTATACCTAGTTATTCTTTTTCAAGTGCAACTTCTTTTTCATTTTAATTTCTCTTTATGCAAGATTGTGTATTACATGGTGATTCAGATGTGTTGGTTTTGTTTCTAAAGATATGTAAAGCTTAGTATGATTTATTTGCCAAAATTGTAGTTTAGGAAACATGGTGCCATTGATGTAATCTGGGTTGAACACAAGGGGAAACTGCTGGGGAAGGATGCATGTGAGGAAAGGAAATCCTCAGGCTGATTTATTGTTTAATGCTCAGCGTACACAGTGTGCTACGATTTTCACAGGCTAATGGAAAAGGACACAGTCCCTGTCCTTAACAGATCAGATATGCTTTAAAAAACATTTTGACCTTTTTTATAAAATTAATATGGTTCATAATAGAAATTTGAGCTACGGAAATGTAATACAATAGAAAAAAATCTAAAATCCCACCTATTGGGTTTCATTACTTTTTATTTTTAAATTTTCAAAGGATACGTCTCGAAAGGGTGAGCCCCAACCACATTTATATAAAACAGTAAGAGTTCAATGTGGTGGTATCTTGCCATGAATAGTTTAAACACTGTTTTTGGTTTTGAGGGGCAGCGGGAGTAAACGGGGCCCAGTTAGGAGTCCCCAGAGGATTTAAGAAATGTGACTGCTCTGCTTGAGTCAGCTGTGAGTTTCGGGGGGGGCACAGTACAACTTTGCTAAGGGTCTCAGATCTTAGCCCGACCCGCGCAGCTGAGGACTGATGCTAATTGCTCTCCCAGCCACCTGGGCCTGGCTCACCGACGCATGCGCAGTGTGGCCGCCTGAGCTCCGGGGGCGTCTCACCCGCCTATTTCTCCCCCGAAGGTTTCTTTGCGATCAGAAAAGCGTTAGGATTGCGACGAGGAGCAGTTACGAGTCTGAGAGGGAAACCGTCTAAGTGAAAAACACCTGGCATCGAAGTAGGCTCAGGGGTTAGGGGCAGGTTCCCGCAGGCGTTTCCCCACACACTTTTAAGGTGCCAAAACATCCTTACCAGCAACTAACTTGGAGAAACAGTAATTATCTTTAGGAAGAGAATTCAGGGGCTAGAACAGAAAGGGGTGAGGGGTGACGATCTCTAAAACTTTAAGCACTGCGCTCTCAAGATGCTTTGGGCCCTTTTTTCGTTTCTCTGGGGAGTCCAGGGGCCACAATTAATCCTTTACTCCCCTCGGACCCTTTAAAAAATTTGCTGTCGCCATCGAGGGGTCTCAGTAGGAGACCCCTCTGTATTAGTGTTCAGCCCCACTCTCCCCAAACCGGGAAGCCAGCCCGAAGGAAAACTCCCTGAACACCTGCGGGCTCTTAGTGGGCGGGGGCGCTGGGCGCCCCCCTTCCCGCCGCGGGCACAGACCCCAGGCCGGGGCGGCGGCGCTCTCCCACCGCGCCTCTTGGGACTCGTAGACGGCAGCGAGAGCGGCCGGCGCGCTGGGCATGCTCAGTCGCCGGGCGCCGGGCTCGCGAGTCGGAAGCCTGTGCGCCGCCGCCGCCGAGCCGGCCGGGGCGCACGGAGAGCGCGCGGGACTAGCTGCAGCGGCGGCTGGGCGGCGGAGGAGCCGGGCCGGGACTGGAGCCGAGCCCCGCGCGGAGCCCCCGACCCGCCCGCCGCGGCGTCTGCTTCCCCGCACCCCCGCAGGGCAGCGGCGGGCCGCGGCTGGCGTCGGCGGGGCGCGGAGGAACCGCGGCGGCGGCGGCCCCATCCTCGCCGCCTGCCCCGGCCGGGCCGTGTCCCGGAGCCGTCGGGCATGGAGCCCTGGAAGCAGTGCGCTCAGTGGCTCATCCACTGCAAGGTGCTGCCGGCCAACCACCGGGTGACCTGGGACTCGGCGCAGGTGTTTGACCTGGCGCAGACCCTTCGCGATGGAGTCCTGCTCTGCCAGCTGCTCAACAACCTCCGGGCGCACTCCATCAACCTGAAGGAGATCAACCTGAGGCCGCAGATGTCCCAGGTAAGGAAGCCGGCGCGGGCGCCTCCGCCTCCAGCCGGCATCTCCCATTAATCATCCGGCTAATTTCTTTGTGTAAATGCAAACGTCTAGGTGCGCTCAGCTTGCCCTGCCTCCCAGCCTTCTGCTTTGGGAACCGCTTCGGCTTTTTGTACCTTGGCCTGGAATGGTTTGGGTGGTTTAGGTCTTCAGCTGAATGCTGAAGTCCTGCGTCCGGAGACGGTAATGAGGATTTCGTAAAGGCTTTCTGCGAGGCGGGAAAAAATAAACTGTCTTAGGGTGCCCTTCACCTACTTTTGTGTGTGTGTGTGTGTGTGTGTGTGTGTGTGTGTGTGTGTGCGCGTGCGTGTGTGTGTGTGCGTGTAGGACAACAAAAGGAATTTGCTCCAGCTCTTTTATAGTAACAATGGAGAGGGATACAGGGAGATGATGGGGGTGATTTTGCTCTTATTCTGTTCTTTTGCTTTGCGTGTCGTCCCCATGTTTTCTTGAAAGAGGAACCATGACATAAATGATGACTCTAGGAAGTGGAGGGCGTTCCGGTACCGTTATCTGTACGGGAATGACACTGGTCAAAGGGAGGAAAAGGGAGCACCGTACAGCGGTTGCTCCCGAAAGCCCCCGGAGCTTGTGGCCAGCTGGCCAGAGAGGTGGTGTTTACAGCTTCTCCGAAGCCATGTGAGAAGGAGCGAGTCCAGCCTCTCAGCGGCGACAGGAAACAAGTTTCGCTAAGACCTTCTGCTTTTCCTTCGTTCGGTGCTTGCTCAGGTGGTGTGGTTGGTGCACGCTTGGCTCCTGTGGCTGGAGCTTTGCCTGGCGGTGCCTCTTCGAGGGGTTAAAAACAACTCTGGAAGGCTGCATGCGTCCGAGTCCACTCAAAAGTCACGGCTCAGAGGAATAGTAGTTTTTTTTTTTTTTTGGTCCCGTCAGAAAGTTTCCATGCGTACAGATCTTGAACACGGTTCAGCACATCTCTTTGCTTTTTCCCATTATATAAAAAACCACGTTCAACTTAACAGGGAGGAGGAGCCCCCTTCCATGACATTTTATCACTATTCCTGAATGATAGTCTCAACCACTTAGCAACTAGAACAGTGCCTTTTACAGTATAATTGACTCATAAGATTAAATAATTGTGGATTTAAAGTTAGAACATACACATTCATCTCTTCTTCTTGATGTCGGTGTTTCATCAGGGGCCCTCTGCACCCCAAATTCTATATTCCTTGCCTATCCTATCTGCCTTCAGTCAGCTGGTTAGCAGTCCCCAAGACAAAACAGGCTTGTAAGTGGTGAGAACCATATGATTTCAGAAGTGGATAAATTATTTCATACTTTCCCATAATCCTGGGTGGTGATTGCTAACTCTATGGACCTCTTCAAAGTTGTCTCAATTCTGGATATCCTGTTAAGGGGTTAACAGACATTTTCATTAAGCTGGAAGTTGTTATTCTGAGCAAAGTTCTACTGGAGCTGCACTTGGCTATCGAGTTTACAGATCACTATTTTCCACCTGGCCAGTAGCCTCAGGAGGCAGTGTGGGTCAGGATGGCTTGGCCCACCAGCAGGGAATACAGTATTGTGTGCACTTCCTGAAACTTCAGTTTCCTGGAACCCTCAGGGGCTGTTCAATAAGTTGTTCTCCATAATCAATCTCTCTGGGCAGCTGAGAATCTCCCTCTTTTGATCTTCTAACCTTTATTTGATTGTTAACAATGGATGAAAATATTTTCAAATGTGATTTTGGTCTTTGTAGAATATATTTGTAATATAAATTTTTGGTGACTGAGGATAATCATTGTAAGTATCACTAATGAAAATGGAGCACAGATGATGCTCTGAGAACTGAAATCCCTACTGGGGGTACCACAGTGAACACATCGGGATCCTTGCCCTGTAAAGGAATTACAGCACTGTGCTATCAGATAAGCTACTGGGTTATAATGAGGTAAACAGCTAAATGGCTTTCCTTAAGCTATTTTGCTTTTGGGTTCTTAAGTCTGTCCAGCCCTGAGCTTTCTGGTTCCAAATTCAATGCAGTTTCCTCTGTAATGTCCTGCGAGTGAGGGCTTTTCTCAAAAGTGAACCCTGGGAGGCTACTGCCTGAATATGGTGATGTCTGTTGTGGCTTCCTTCTTGGTTCTTGACCACTTTGCAGAGAGAGAAGGTGGCTGAACAGCTGAGTCTGTATTATACAGATTGTTGTTAAATCCTTAAGTGACACTTATTAACGGTTTCATTAAACAAGGTGATCGATCTATTTAACATGCCTACAGTGCTCACCTATAGGTGTTCACTAGTAGTAAAATTAAAACATTTTCTTGTTTTTTTGCTATTGTCATATAAAGAGTTAGAAGGTTACAATGAAAAATTTAAAACAATTGTAAGGTCCATAAACCCCTTTGGGCAGACCTTTCTATTTCTGGATCTAACTTCTGTCTTTCTAGCTGCTTCTGGTTCTAAGGCTCCTACCCCATCAACAGTATTCATGGTATGGTAAATAACCTGGTAACCCAGTGAAATCCTGACCTGCATCCCATCAGACTTTATTCTTCTGAATTTAGAGATGTCATTACTATAAAGGCTTTTGCCATTTCTAGTGTCTACGAGTCCTTCTGTCCACCTGATTTAGGTTCTGTTGAAGATGATATTAATTTGAATTTCTTTATAGCACATGATCTTCCAAGCCAGGAAATAACTATAAAGTCTCACCTCAGAGTTTTGTCACATTTGAGACTGTGATGAACAGATGTTGACAAAGGGAATTTTAGTCTGTTGATGTTTTTTGCTTATTGGCTGTTTTTAATTATCCTGTAACAGGCTATACAGTGAGTAGCCCCTTTTGATAAGAGTATTTATCTCCAATGAGTGCGATTTCTTCTATTCTCTTGTTAGCCTTCTGCCTTGTTTGCATTAAAAAACCCTGCAAATAACTGCTCAATTATATGTTTGAATCTTGAGGTCTTAAATTAATAATCCTTCAAAATAGAATATAAATGGGATCCCAGTCTCCAATTGTTCTTCCTGGCTGTGCTACCCGTCTTTTTAGTCTTGCTATATTAGGAGGAGGAGGAGGATCTTTTTCAGTTCAAAAATACATATAAATATATGTATATATTTTTCATTTTTCTTTGTTTTAGAGAGAGAACACAGGGGAGGGAGCAGAGGGAAAGAGAGAATCCCGAGCAGGCTCTGTGCCTGATGTGGGGATTGAATTCACAAACCATGAGATCATGACCTGAGCTGAAACCAAGGGTTTGATGCTTAATTGACTGAGCCCCCCAGGGGCCCCGAGATCTATCAATGAGATTATCTTAATCCTACTGTTTTGTAATTTAAAATTTTTCTTTATTCTATGTCTTGGGATGATAATATATTTGAATTTACTGACCATTTGTGTATGGTATGGGTAGACTTTGAATTGTCTTAAAATGAATTATTCAGGCTTCCAGGGTTCTTTCAACAAATATCTGGTTCTGTGTCCTAGGAACTGTTGTAGATACTGGCTTGGAGCAATAAACAAACACCACAAAATCCCCGCCCTGAAAGGATTTATATTTTAGTGGGGGAGATGGACAATAAAGAATGAAATGGCTATATAATATGTCATATGAAGAGATTTCAACCAAGTAAGGGACTAGAGCAAAATATCATTTGATTTTTTTTTTTTTTTTTTTTTTTTTAGAAGGTAGTCAAGAAAGGCTTCTCTGAGGGGGTAACAGGTGAGCAGGGACCTGAAGAGAATGAAGGAATGTAGGAATATGGATGTTTTGAAAGAAGAATATGCCTGGCAAGGGAATACCAAGTGCAAAGGTCCCGAGGTCAATTAAATGGTGGGTATACTGGAGGAAAAGCAAGGCCATTGTGACTGGAGGAGAGTGTGGGAAAGAGTGGTCACGATGAGGTCAGAGAAAATAGGAGCCAGCTTTTTAAGCCTAATGTGTCATTGTAAGGACTTTGACTTTCACTCTGAGTGAAGTGGGAAGTCCCCTGACCTGACTTACCTTTGAACAGGGTCACTCTGGCCACTGTGCTATAGAACAGCAAGAATGGAAGCCGTCAGGTTCATATAGTCACTTTAGCAAGAGATGACGGCAACTCTGACCAGAGTGATAGCAGGGCAGATGGTGACAAATAATTAAGTTCTGGATATATTCTGAAGGGAGGGGCAGTAGTTTATTTTATTTTTTTAATGTTTATTTATCTTAGAGTGTGGGTGGGGGAGGGGGCAGAGAAAGAATCTTAAGCAGGCTCCATACTTAACAGAGAGCCTGGTGCAGGGTTCAGTCTCATGACCATGAGAACATGACCGGAGCCGAAATCAAGAGTTGAACACTTAACTGAGCCATTCAGGTGCCCTAGGAGTTTATTGATGGAACCAGATTATGTGTATGAGAAGGGAGGAGCCAAGAATGACTCCAGAATTTTGGCTTAAGAAATTGGAAAGAGGGAGTTGCTATTACTGAGATGGGGAAAACTAGAGCTAGGATAGCTCTGGGTGGATGTTCGAGGAGGGGGGAGACTTGGAGTTAGTTATGTTTGAAATGGCCTGTAGACATGTAGGTGGAGAGACTGAGCAGGCAGTGGAGAAGTTGGGAATGTAGACGTGAATTTTGGAGTCGGGTATAGGTGGTATTCAAAATCATGAGATTGGATGAAATCACCCAAAAAGTAGTGTTTAGAAAGAAGAGGTCAAAGGAATAAGCTATTGGGCCTACCCGTGTGTCAAGGGTAGAAAGATGAGAACCAAAAAGGAGCTGAGAGAGAATGGCCATGAGGCAGGAGGGAAGTCGGCAGAGTGTGGTTTCAGGAAACCAAGCAAATAAAGTGTTTCTGGGAGACAGAGTGAGCAGACATGTCAATGCTGCTGATAGATGAAGTAAAACAAGGATGGAAGATGGACTGTCAAATGAAATATTTTGGTGATTTGAGAGAAACAGATTTGGTGTGTGATGGGCAAACACCCCATTGGAGAAGAACAGGTAGCAGGAGATGATCAGTACAGAGGGCTATACCCCTCTCCAGGAGTATTGTTGCTACGGTGGTGGCTTTTAGGGAAAAGAGATCTAGAGGGTTATTTTCTTGTCCAGTAGAATTTTAATTCTATACCTATTAAAATAGCTCTTTTAGATTTAGATAAATTTTATCATATGGAAGTCTTGTATATGTATGTATGAAAAAATGTGTATAAGAAAATATAAAACTTAATGTGTTCCTAAAAATTTTCACTGATTGCTCCTCTTCTGAATACCATATCCCCATTTCCTCTCAGTCATTGTTAGTTTTCTTTTTTCTTTTCTTTTTTTTTTAATCTCTGAGCATCAAGTGTTGGTGATACAGCATTTCTAAAAGAGTATACTAGTATTGTCCCCAGGATTTCCTTCCAGGCTATTAACCTGCAGTTGGGTTTTAATGCTGTTCCTACTTTTTCAAAAAAGGCAAAGAGAACTCTATTTTTGCTATACATAACTGTACATAGTTTGAAAAACCATGATTATGTTAGTTTTAGCATTAAGGTGTACATTCCAAACACATGCCTATACTCCCCCCAGATGGTGCTGTGTGAAGATGATTGGGTTATACTGAAGGGAGGAAAAATGGCGTTCGTTGTCCAAAAAGAGTGCTGTGCTCTATTACGGTTTTGGTCAATCAGTTCAAAATAATGTCATGGCTTCACAGAAGTCACTAACCTCTTTGCCATTTGTTAGATTATTCTTTTGGATAATCTGTCAGCATAATGCTAAACTTGATACCAATGTTAAGGCATATTACGGCATCTTAAGGACTGGTTCTGTAGGATACTTGATGGCTTAACCTGGGCTCTCTAGGAACCAGAGCCTGAGATAAAGGATTAAAATGCTGAGACATTATTGGTGGTGAGGTATAATCCCATGCCTACCAGGGTGAGGAAAATGGGAAAGTAGTTTGGTGTTTTTTTTGTTTTTGTTTTTGTTTTTTGTTTTTTTGGTGGGGAAAATTATATCATGTTTGTAATGCAGTTTTGATTCAGTGTGGATACCAATTTCCTCATTTTCAAATACAACCCTTTTCAAAATTATTTTTCTAAAACTCTCTATGGCATTTAACATGGCCTTTTCTGTTGCTTCTGAAACTCCCTTGATTACCACCACACTACACATTTCCTCATTCTCTCATGACTTAATATCTCCTGTTTCCTTTGCTGGTTTCTCTTTAAACATTCTGAGGAAATTTGAATTGCCTCTTTCATTGTCTTTGTTCATACTCTCTTTCCTGTATCCTGTCATGTCACTGTAGTGTTACCTACTTTTCGTACCTCGATGGACTCCAAATTCACATAGCCTGTACCTGCCTGTTTGACACCTCCACCTCTGTTGGTACAATCATTTCATGGATGGAGTGCGGACAATCACATGATGAACTTCATTGTGCAAAGTTCACCCCCAGCAGAGTGAAGGGTGAGCTTGATGGAGCAGAACTGGGCGTGAACAGGGCTGCTGCTGAAGTTCAGTCAGGGGAGGGAGGGGCCGGTGAATGCCGTGGCAGAGAAAGGGCAGGACAGGAAGGCTAGAGAAGGACAAAAAGATGGACATGATGGAGAGTTGGAATGGACAAGGCTCTTCAATGCAGTGAGAGTCAGGAGTATCTAGGATGAGCCTCTCCTCCTGGGGGGATTTGGGAGGGAGGGTAATATAGAGGAGGTACAGATTTCAGAGGGAGAGGGAGTACATTCGGTTTTAAATGATGAGTTAGAAACTATTAATAGTTACCTTTTGTATTCTCCGTGTCAAGTGTCATATTCTCCTACTACTCTTTTCTTTCTGGCTTATTCTAATACCTAAACTCCAACAAGCTTTTGAGCTCCTGCCACCTCTTCCCTGCCTTCATGTCTTCATTTCCTTCCTCCTGATTTTAAATACTGCAGCCATTATGATACCAGTTTCTCTTGATTTGCAATACTCATTTGAGTAAAGTGCAACCCTGGTTAAATCCAGCTCTCCACTTACTCCTGCCTGCAACTTGGCTGCTGGGTCTGATGGAGGAAAAACCTGTATCACTCAGACTATTCTCACTTGAAATTCATCATCCCTAACCACAGCAGGCACCTAGGCTACCCAGCTTTACCCAGTGCTCTAGACCAGATGTTCTCAAAGGACGGTCTGGGGACTCCTGGCAGGGCCATAGATAACTCTAGGAGTTCCGTAAGGTTAAACGTCTTTTTTATAATTAAGACATGATTGGGGCGCCTGGGTGGCGCAGTCGGTTAAGCGTCCGACTTCAGCCAGGTCACGATCTCGCGGTCCGTGAGTTCGAGCCCCGCGTCAGGCTCTGGGCTGATGGCTCGGAGCCTGGAGCCTGTTTCCGATTCTGTGTCTCCCTCTCTCTCTGCCCCTCCCCCGTTCATGCTCTGTCTCTCTCTGTCCCAAAAATAAATAAAAAACGTTGAAAAAAAAATTAAAAAAAAAAAGACATGATTTGCCTTTTCTCTAATTTTCTCGCAGGTGTATAGTGGAATTTTTCAAAGGCTGCATGACGCCACTGATGTCATTGCTGAGGTGGACCATGGATTATGGGCTTGTAGATACTTTAAAGATTTCTCAGTTGAAGATTCTAATATGTTAAATGTTGATAGATGTGACCCCCACAAACAGAAGCTGCTGAGGCTGATCAATAATGGCCAGTGTAATAACATCCTGGGACCAAAAAGTTTGGGAACTGCCCTAGACCATTCACTTTTCGACTCACCCAGATGACCACTTGTACCTTTTTTTTTTCCTTCTTTTAATTGTAGTTGACACACAGTTAAATTAATTTCATGTGTACAACATAGTAATTGGACAAGTCTGTACACTATGCTGTGCTTGCCACAAGTGTACCCACCATCTGTCACCATACAACATTATTACAATGCCATTGATTATATTCCCTATACTATACCTCTCATCTCATCCCTGTGACTTACTCCTTTCA
Source organism: Panthera uncia (assembly GCF_023721935.1). NCBI lineage: Eukaryota > Metazoa > Chordata > Mammalia > Carnivora > Felidae > Panthera > Panthera uncia. The sequence continues at coordinate 14,370,603 of NW_026057585.1, forward strand.
CAAGTGCAAGTCTGTATCTCCCACTCCCTTTCACCCATTTTGCCCATCCTCCCACCTCCTTGGTACCTTTTCTTGTGGAAACCCGTTCACCTTTGTCTCCACTTTTCCCTCTCTTCTGGTGACCTTGCTTCCTGCTCAACTGAGAAAACAGAGGATCGCTTCCTCAGATTCTCAGGTTCTTGCATCTGTGCCTATAGATGGGGCTTTCTCTCATGTTCTATGGGCAGATTATCAGCGTTCCCACAGCCATGGTCAGTCCCTTCATCACTCTGTCCCCATACTTTCCTGCATCTTCAGTTCTCTGCTGAACCTTTCCATTTGAATGCACATGTGCTGTTATTTCCCTCATTTGATTCAGAATGTATTTTCAAGGTGGAGCTGCAAAAGCTTGCTTGGATATTGGGTGTGATGATGGAGAGTGACCGAGGTTTCCTAGGGTTTACCTGAACTACTGGGGCAAGTGGTCAGTCAACCTCCTTATAACTGTCCAATGATTCCTTATGGACAATGGGATAACATCCAGATTCCTTAGTAAGCATGCAAGGACCTGTCGTCTAATCCTGCTCCACCTCTCAAAGGTTTCTTCCACTCTGTACTTGTAAACTTTTTGTGGCTTCTCAAATGAACTGTGCTGTTAAATGTCCTGGGTTACTGCATGTGCCCATTTCTCTGCTTGAAATGCCCTTATTTGTGTGATTGAAGATTCCATTCAAGAGTCCCCCTAGCTGATCACCTGCTGCTTTGTGCCCCACTGTATAGTGTACACAGGTGGAGCATAGCCCTCCTTGTACCATCTTGCAGTATTTTGTGGCCCTTTCCAGGCTGTGACCTGCTTGAGGCTGCCATAGGCTTATTCATTTATGTACATCTCTAGAAATTGACACCAGGACTCATACATGATACACCCAAATAGGCATAAAGTAAATTCATGGATGGATGGGAAATGATGACTTTGTTTACTACCTTTTCAAATATATCTATACATCTTTAATAAGATGTACTTGGCACTGTGTCATTAAAAATCAAAAACGTGTGGGGCACCTGGGTGGCTCAGTCAGTTAAGCGTCTGACTTCAGCTCAAGTCATGATCTCACGGTCCGTGGGTTTGAGCCTCGTGTTGGGCTCTGTGCTGACAGCTCAGAGCCTGGAGCCTGGTTCTGATTCTGTGTCTCCTTCTCTCTCTAACCCTCCCCCACCCATGAGCGCGCTCTCTCTCTCTCTCTTTCTCTCTCTCAAAACTAAATAATAAACATTAAAAAAAAAACCAAAACGGGTGTTCATTGAGTGACATTACTAATAACAGATAACATTGTTTCATGAGTTACCACCTGAGTGACTTAAAGAAAGTGTCTAGACCTGTCTGTTCTTCTGCTTCCTCATTTCTAAAAGAGGCATAATAAAGGAACCTGCCCCTACTGTGGCTGTAAGGGCTGAATGAATGAATTAGCTCTGTGACTGGCACATAACAAATACTCAATAAATTTGAATGATTTTTACTATGATTGTCACTACTACTTCTGCAGAAACATACAAGGCAGCGTGTTTACACCTTCCATGAAATATCTCCTTGTCACACCAATGTGAAACAATCACTTATCTTCATGAGGTAGCTACTCTCCAAGGCTAAGAGTTTAGTAACTTATTCTAACAGGTAGTTGTTCAACAGTCTTGTGGTGAAGACAAGATTAGAATTAGAATGTTTAAAGCAAACTGAATTCCTTTAGTAAGGCTATTGGTACATATGAATGTGAATTGCAGTGAACCGACACCCCCCTCCATTGTTCTTTTGTAGCCTTTGCTTGGAGGAATGTTCTCAGATTGGTTTTGTGGTTATCAATAATAGTATCTCTATACTAGTTATTGAGTAATAGTTTTGGTTTCAGGGTATTGAATATCAACTGGTTAATTTTATACAGTTGTCATCCTAAGCAGTGTAAAATGGGAGATAGACCTCTGATAGGTATAGATGGTGAAAGGAAATAAAATCAGGTAGAAAAACTGAGGAAAGGTAATGAGAGAGCAGGAGGATGAGTGTAGCTGGTCTTTTTTGGCCTTTTAATACTGTGCCTGGTGACACCTGGTCCTGAGCATGTGGTATTTTGCATGCCTATGTTTATTTCCCTGGGCAGCAGGAACACCATTGTTTTAAATGACATGCTTTCAAATGGTTGTCTTTTCTCCCTTTCATTATTATAACCATTCTTGTAAATTCACACCTATTAGCTGTTATTTAGAATACTCTATTACCCCCTGCCTCCCCCCCCAACTGTTAACACAGATCCTGCATTATATTAAGGCTAGTCGCAAGTTTGCATTCTGCCTTCCCCCAATCTTCAGCATTTAGTGGACAGAACCATGAACAGAAAAGTAGATAATTTTTTTGTATAAAATTATTTTAGAATTGTATTTTGTACTGCTCTCTGAGTGTGCTTTCAAAATATGTGTTGCAAGAATTGTAGTTAGCCTTTGAGTTGCTTGCTTAACAGGAAACCAGCAGGATATGCTACTCACATGGGAGTTCTCTAAAGGGTCAATTAATATGGAATAGTCAATGAAACACTTGATACTCACCTTCCATGATTTTCAAAGTACTTGTCTCAAAATAGATCAGTAACAGCTGGCTTGAATAAACAAGCATCATGACTGTGCGCACTAATGTCAGCAGCCTTTTCCTGGGAGCATGGGGGCAATATGGTTTAATGAAAAGGCTTTAGGCCAGGAGTCAGGAGACCTGAATGAGAGGCCCAGCTCTGTCTCTAACATGTGGCCTTGCCAAATACCTGCTTTTCTTTTTCTCTGCCTTCCATACTTACAGCAAGAACAGTAAATACTGACATATCAGTAATATGCTGAAGAGCAGCTAAAATTTTTTTTATACATGTTTAGAGCTCATTAAGGAGGCATTATAATTTCATGAAGAGAGCTTTGGGACAAGACAGATATGTTTGAATCCCAGCTCTGGCACTTGATAAATTTGGGAAAATTATTTTAGTTGTTGAGTCTCCAATTTCTCATATTAAAGGCAAGAAATAGTAAAACCTACTTGCAGGGTTGTGGTGAGAAATAATATTTGTAAAATGCTTGGGGCATAGTAGGTATTCAGCAAGATATTATTTCCTTCTTCCTCTCCCACATCCTTGATCCTCCTAAGTCTAAGAGCCAGGAAGAACAAGATCTTATCACCGCTCTACAGAGAAGGAAATTGAAATGTGTACTGGATAAAGGACTTTTCTCAAGGTCACACAGACAGGAAGTGGTGAAGACAGGACTTGAGTCCAATTGTCCTAATTCCAAATGCAGTGAAGTTTCCCATTCCTGCTACCAAGCTGAGTGGTTAGATGGTGAATTGCATGAGGAAATGACTAGGAAAATGCTTGGAAAAAGCAAGGCTTGCCCTGCAAGTACAAAATTACATTGTATTATTTTGCACTGAAATTTACTACATTTAGAACAGAAACATCTAGAATAATGAAACTGGTTTTCATTTATTTTAGAGTCAGATTACTTAACAATTATTTGCTTTTTGGTAATTTCATAGCTCTTAGTTTGGTTTTGTTTTTATGGGAATTTGTGCATATGAGTTCATTAAGTCATCAATTTGTCTACTAAATATTAGGTTTTGTAGTAGAAACAGAGAACTTAAAGGTAAATAAAACTCAGTCCCTGATCCTGTGTGGCTTTTAGTCTGTACAGCATGGATTTTACTTCAGACATGCCCTTATAAAACAGGGGGTGGGATGGGAGACCGGAGTTACAGTGAATGAGCACAGCAAATGCTTGGTAGGGGGTAATGCTCTCTTGGACGCATTGTTAATTTTGCTGATGTGCAGGGAATGACATGTTCATGTGTTTGCATGGCTCAAGATATTTCTGTCCTTTCCACAGACATTTGTCCAGTACCTCCTATGTGCAGGACACTGGAGTCCTAAAGCTAAATCCTAGGAACTTTGTGCTTTTGTAGGGCTGGAAGAAAGTAGATTTGACCTTGGAGTCAGGTCTTGCAGGAATGCAGAGAGGATAAAGTAAGTCATCGGATGCTGCAAGGCAGGTGCAGAAGTGCATGCAGCTGGGTGAGCCAGATGAGACCAGGAAGAGGACAGAGACCTGAGTGGTTACAGGAGAGGAAGAAGGCTTGAGAAACGGAGTGGGGAGAGTGTGTGTGAGACGAAGAATGTGCAAAGACATTCAGACCTCAGTGATGTCCCCAAGAGGACAGTTACTCTGAGCAGTGATGGAATATCCTCCATAGCATTCATACTGGAATATGGCTGCACCATTTGCACCTGGCAGGAAGATATTAAGTCATAGGACTTTGGTGTGTGGCCTGGAATATCAGATGATGGACTATTCTCTTGAATATCTTAAACATTGAGGGAGTAGACTATAGTCAGATTGCATAATAGGCATCTAAAGCCCTGTCCAAAGCCTGTTCTTGCGCTGTCTGGAAGCTCCTGACTTGCTTACCTCTCACTCCCTCATACCTAGTGTACCATTCAGTATCCTCCCAGTGCTCTTTAGTTGACTGATACCTCTTCCTTCCTTGATCCATTTGTTCTTAGCTGCGTGTTCCTGAGTCCTGCTCCAATATGTTCTACTTTCATCCCCAGTTCCCTTCACCTTCTGTGATGTCACATGCGCCGGTGACCCCCACCCTGCAGTGCCCTCCTCCACTGGCTTTTCTGCTCTTGCCTCTAAGCTGAAGAGAGCTGTTGGAGAAGCTTGCTCACCAGTGGGTTTTTACTGCCCAGCCTCACTGCACCAGCTGCTGTGTACGTCACCTCTTTGCAGTGCCTTCTGTGATCCTCTAGGCTTCTTATTCCCCCCAGTGAGGCTCCAGCTCTCTAAATCCCAGACATTGAGTCCCCAACTCTCCCTCAGTCCCTGCAAGTTCACTTGATTTTTATCATTACCAGTCTTCCTGAGTCTTATCCTCAGTCTGTCCCATTTACTCCCCATGATGGTGACCACTGTTACTAGAAGTAGCAACTGTCCCAAACTTTACAAATTATTGCTGCTTTCTTGGGAGTTAGTTTTGGGTCTTGAAGAGTGTGTGTTTAATAAGTTAGAAGCCCAGAGAGGACTGGGTGTTATGAAAACTTTGATTCTGAGAAATTGGGCACTGCATGCTAGACCTACTCTTCTTGGTTTGTGGTCTCCAGACCCCAGTGGTGTGCTCGAGTGAACATCCACCAGTGAACCAGAAACCTGTCACCTTTTTCACTTCCCAGTGGCAACAAGGCTGCCTGTCCCCTCTTGTAGCCAGCTTACAGCACCTGCTATTTGCAAGCCTTTTTTTGCAAGGAGGTTGGGGGGGGGGTGGTTAATTAATATAACTTAATCATGTGTGTGGTGCCTGACAGAGAAAGGATAATTCTGCTACTTACTGATACTACAAAATGTAGATTTGGCAGAAAAGTATTAAATTCCCTGGCATTTGACCTTCAAATGTGAAAAGGTATTTGTTGGCTAAAGGAAGTTAGTAAGCATAGGCCATGGTCAGCGAGCGACACAAGAAATGCTTGAGTTGAGATTATTTATAATGACAGAGTACTTGAAAATAAAACCTTGTGTTTTCCTGTAAACTGTACTTGGGGATTCAGTAGAATATAGCAGTTCCTCAGTAAGGAAGAAGCAGGAGTTGAAATCTCCGGTGTTCAGGATGAGCACTAACGTGGAAAATTTGGGTGCTTCCAGAGACCCCATTTAAGGGGAGAATGTCATAATTGTGGTTAACATCCATTTCATACCTGTAAATTCTAAAATGTGAAGCTGGACTCTTGGGAGTATTTTTGTGGTAGCTCTGATGGTTAAATCCTTATTAAATTTCCATCTTTCTGAATATATAGTTCCATTTAATGACCATAGTGAAGAGTAACGAGAAATTTGGTAAAGGATCTGTTGTTTTTTTTCCTTCCATGTTTAAAAAAAATGGTTCACCAGTTTCCATGATGCACATGAATTAACTTCTCACCTATCGAGCTAGCCCTAAGCTATTTGACAAGTTTGCCCATGTGGCATCACCTAAAGCCTTGCTGGGTTTTAAATAAATAAGTGGAAAAAATGTGTTTAATAGTAATAATACCCTCACCTCTCTAGAGAAGAGATCAAATAGATTTCTTATATTCCATGTAAATGCAATACGTTAAACTTCATTTACGCTACCCATTAGAGGGTTCCTAGATTCTGACTTGAAGACTAAGGACTTTTCATTTACACACTATTCTTTTTTTTTTTTTTTTTTTTAATATTTATTTATCTTTGAGACAGACAGAGCATGAACAGGGGAGGGTCAGAGAGAGGGAGACACAGAATCCGAAACAGGCTCCAGGCTCTGAGCTGTCAGCACAGAGACTGACGCGGGGCCTGAACTCACAGCCCTCATGGACCGCGAGATCATGACCTGAGCTGAAGTCGGCCGCTCAACCGACTGAGCCACCCAGGCGCCCCAACTATTCTAATAAACCTGTGAGGTAGCGTTGTGTAGTGAAAAGCACCTGGGCCTTGAATGCATCAGCCTGGCTTTGGGTCCTAGCTGTTCCACTTATAATCTTGGTCAACCTAACCACTCTGATCTTCTCTACATTTTTTCCTTTTTGCAGTGTTTTAGGGATAAAATTAATTACAGTAATGCACATTTGGTGTTTGGCACTTAGGTACTCAATAAATATGCCATTCCTTTTCATTAAGCCTGTTTTTTATTTTTATTTTAAGCCTGTTTTTTTTTTTTTAATAAATCCAAGAAGATTACATGTTGCAAGTTAAAATGAGGAGGAACAGCTGAAAGTTAAATGGACAGTAGTAAAAAACCATAAACCATGGACTCAACTCAAAAACTATATTAATCTTGGACTATGGAGAATCCTGCCAAAGTAGCCCACATACTGCACTAGGCTGTGGGGAAGGATGGTCCTGTTTGAATGGACCATTATAGCAACTGATTGTATTGTTCAAAGAGTTCTACAATTATGGAGCTGGAAAAGTCCTTAGAGGTAATTTTAGCTCTGCGCCTTGGTTTTAAAAATTGGCTGTCTCAGGCCTCTGATTTGTGCAATGATTTGCCCAAGGTTACCTGGTTTCCTGAATAACAGGGCATTACTTTTCTTAGAATACTTAAGACCCAGGCCCTCAAGGGAAGTTTGTTTGTGTATTTATTTTTAAAGTGTTGATTTATTTTGACAGAGAGGGAGGTAGCACCAGCAGGGGAGGGGCAGAGAGAGAGAGAGAGAGAGAGAGAGAGAGAGAGGAGAGAATCCCAAGCAGTCTCTGTACTGTTAGCATGGAGCCTGACATGGGGCTCAAACTCACAAACCACAAGATCGTGACCCGAGCAGAAGTCAAGAGACCCTTAACCGACAGCCACCCAGCTGCACCCTCAAGAGAAGTTTAAATTATGTTAATCATTAAAAAAAAATTGGGGAAAATTGGAAAATGCTTGAATTTAGAATTTATGTGAAGTACTTATTATAAAGGTCTTAATGTCTTGTATTCAGCTGTCTCTGCTTTGCTCTCTACCTTCCTCTATCCATCCATCCCATGAATACAGTAGTATAGGGGAATCCGTGGGGATGGGGATACAAGGTCTCAGAATTTGGAGCTCAGAATGTCCTAGAAGAATTGACAAAGCATTGAAAAATGATTACAGTTGACTCTTGAACAACACGGGAGTTAGGGCATTGACCCCCCCCCCCCACCATCACCCCTGTGCAGTTGAAAATCTGTGTATAACTTTTGACTTCCCAAAAACTTAACCACTAATAGCCTGTTGATCCTAAGCCCTCCTGTTGATTAACACATATGTATCATACTATATTCGTACAGTAAAGTAAGCTAGAGAAAAAAATGTTAAGAAAATCATAAGGAAAATACAGTGCTATACATACATGTATTCACAAAATCTGCATGTAAGTGGACCCATGTACTTCAAACCCCTGTTATTCAATGGTCAATTATAAATAATAAAAATTGTGAAATGAGATCTGTTGCTTAAAGGAGTAAACCTCCATCATCCAGAAACTGAACCACACACACTCAGTTCCTAAGAATTGAGGTTTTGATCTTTTAAGCCAGATAATGGTGTTTAAAATTCCCAGGAATACAAATATTTTTGGCAACACCAAAACAAGTTATTTCTCCTAAATCATGAGTTCCGTGAAATTGCAGTCCATTTGCTCTTCAGCTTCGTTCTTAGCTTAGTACCTGGCACAGAGTGAGAGCTCCTATGAATGACTATTGAATAACTAATGAATCCCTGCCACCAACTTTAATATTGGTTGAGCAGGAATGCCAGATTGTCCCTCATCTTAATCACAGGATGCAAAAAAATATAATTCACACCCCGCCAATTGTCTTGCAGTGGCAGGCAGCATGGTGTATTGAAAAAACATGGACTTTAGCATCAGACAGGACTGAGTTCAAATCACACCCCACTAGTTGAGCAACTGCAGGCAAATCCCTTAATCTCTCAGCATCTTCGTTTTCTTGCTTGTGAAATAGGGATGGTCCCTCCTGCATAGTGTTTTGGAGGGCAAATGCACTCCGAGGCAAAATGGCATCGCCCTGGGGGCATGGTAGGCACTTAGTGATAATGTGGGATTCTTTCCTTCTCCCACCGAATCGAGTCTTTGTGTGGTACAGGGCTTTTCCCACAGTCCTCTTGAAATAACATCTTGTTGGTCTCTGGCAAATTTTTCTCTTCTGTTGTATTCTATCTTCAGATATTTTATTTAGGCTAATAGAAACTAAAGCCCTTAGAATATTAGGACTTTAAAAATAATTTAACCTACACAATTTCATCTCCCTGTTGGTGATTTCATATTTGACTGCTGTGCTGTTAAAAAGAGAAAACACTCTACCAGGAATTGGGAGACTTGGATTCAAATCCTGGCTCTGTCACTAATTAGCTTTGTGACCTCTGAGCCTCTTTGGGCTCAGTTTCTCTGAACCTTGATATTTCTCCGTGATAAGCAGGGATTGGCGTTGTGTACTGAAAGGAACTTTACAGTTAAAGTTACTGGCTTTACAGTTAAAATATTGTGTGTGCTACTAATAAACTGTATGATCTAGGGTAGGCCCTTTCGTTACTCCCTTCCCTTAGTGGCCTCCAGAGAATAACATGATCTATACTGTAGGTTGTTTTGAGGATTAGATGAGATAATCTTCAACAAGTTCCTGCCTCTCAGCTTTGCACATTATAAACTCTTAATCAGAAAGTGGCAAGGATAGTGCTTCCACTAAATACAACTATAGGTAGTATTATGTTTGTTTCTGTAGATAGTTGAGCGATCCATTAAGAGAATATAATAATTATAGCTGGAGAATTGTAGAAAAGACTGAGTAATTTTCTCAGGATCACATAGGAAGTGCTAATGAAATAGTATGCAGTTGTGAAAACAATGAATAGTCCACTTGATATACTCCCTGTTTCTGTAGTCAGTCACTTGGATTACTTCCAGTTCTTATCTTCTATTTTTATTTAAAAAAAATTTTTTTAAGTTTATTTAGAGAGAGCGAGAGGGTGGGGTAGGGGCAGAGAGAGGGGAGAGAAAGAATCCCAAGTAGGCACAGAGCCTGATGTAGGGCTCGAACCCAGGAACTGTGAGATCATGACTTGACCCAAAACCAAGAGTCAGATGCCTGACTGAGTCACCCAGGCACCCCAGTTCTTACCTTTTATAGGTAGCATGATTACAGTGGTCTTTGTATAGATTGTTTCCCAATTTTGGGTTATTGCTTTCAGCTTTATTTGCTAAAATGAATCTTCTATGTCAAAAGTTATAAACATTTTTTCAGCTCTTGTTAATATGCTGCCAGATGGTTAGCAGAAAAATATTTCTAACTGACATAAAGGAAGATTCCTGAAGTCTTGGTTAAAAACAAGGACTTTGGTATCCTTTAGGTTTGATTCTTATTTATTTGCTTGGATGGCTCTGAGCAAACTAATCTCACTAAATCTGTTTTCTCATCTGTAAGATGGGATGCAGGTAGCCACCTCACAATATCTCCATTTATTCAGCTTATCATCCTTAGAAATATTTGTTTCAGGAATTGATGTTCCTGCTAGACCTAAGCCTCATGATGGCAGAGCCCACTTAGATTTATTCACTGCTGAATTCCTGGGGATGAACACAATACCCAGCATGTAATGCTCAGTAAATCTTGAGGAATGTATAAATAATGTAATTTATTAGCAATAAATGTATAGTAACTTATTAGAATAAACACAGGAGAGAAGAATTTTAGGTATAATTAAAAGCCTTTGTGATTTCAAATTGCTCTGTGAAATTAAATACTGAAATGTTTTCCAAGGAGCTTTTTAAAAACCTAAATATGCCCTGTAATTTAGATTTTGCCTACTTTTTTCTTACATAATCTTTCATGTTAATGAGGGCAAGTCTGAAGAGAAGTGGGCAAACGGTTGTAGCAAGCGTAGTTTAGCATCAAGTAGTCCTTCCTCTTGGCCAACACTCTTCACCCAAAACCTATAATAACATCACCTGAATCAGCCAGGAGGCTGGGTGGAGAATCGTCTTAACCCAAATTGCAGCAGGCCTTAATGACGAAGATGAGCATTCCTTAAAGATTACATTATGCCCAATACATTTCCTCCACTTGAGAACACCAACCATTTTGTTTTGCCTTTCCCAGACATGCAGGCTATTATGTATTACATCGTTAACCTCTGTGAGTTCAAAACTGCACTTTGTTCATTCAGAAAGCGAGTTTGTTCTCTCATCTATTCAAACAGTTGGTTGAACTCCCGTATCCAAAGCTCTGATTAGGCACGGAAGATTTAATGAACTGACCTTACAAGAAAGGTACCTTTTTGGAGGATAAACTCTTATCTTCATACTTCATGTTCCCTATGGAAAAAACTTTCTAGTTAAAACATTAGAGTAATACCTATGCATGTGACTCAACTTCTGGGTGTTTTCTTTGAGACCTATTTACTTGCAGAGAGGGTGGTTGTTGTCTGGTGTATTCTCATTCATCAGGTAGGCTAAGCAGAGCAGGTCTGTCTGTCTTCAAGGGGAGGCCTCCAATGTGTGTGTGTTTTTTTAAATTCTTTGTATATGTGGGGGATGGGGCTGGTCAAGGGAACCAAGAGGAGAGCTGGCATCCCTAAAAGTTGACATTTTCATTTGATTTCTGTTATCTATTGCTCATCAGGTTTCTCAGTAGGAAGAGGAACATTGATCTTTGGGGCCTGGAAAGCTTAAGGTGGTCTAGTCCGCAGGCAAGAGGCTTAACGTGGCACAGCGGTTTGTGATGAGCATTTAGGCCTTAGCAAGTGCAGGGTGCCCTGATCCTAGCTGGGCTTTGTGGGTGGGCTGAGACCCTTCGACTTGAGGATTGGTGGGTCCTGCTTGGATGGGTGTTGTGGGTGAGGTTGGGGAAGGTATTGCTCCTTTTAGTCATTTAGGGTGGACTAGCATTTGCTGTTTTTAATGTATTTTAGCAAAAGCTGCTGGCCAGGACTTCAAATTTCAAAAGGGACAGTGTTCCAAGAATGCTGTTCTATGAGTTTGCTCCTTTAAATTCTGTGAATGAGGCCAAGGTAGGAAGTGATAAATTGGCTTTACCACATTCAGTTAACTTCATTCCAGGCCAAAGGAAGGCCCTGGAGGGACAAATCTTACATAATGGTGTAGTTTATCTAAGATCTTAATAGACTACCAATCATACAACCAACCTCAATTGACCCACTGCAAACAGACCAAGAAAGCACGCTCTCTGTAGACGGGTGGGTCTCAAAGACCAGCAGCTGGAAGGAACAGAGCTACATACTGCCTACAAGGACAGAAGCAGTACTTTAATACTTAAGCAGAAGTTCCTCCACATGGAAACACACTTTATGCTTACTCTGGCTTTGTTGATTAAGTCCTGGCCATTGGATCATAGAACTGAGGCTTCACCTATATGGAAGAGTTGTAGATTTTATTACTTAAAACTAAAAAGGAACGGGAGCCTCCTTACCTAAGAAGTATGGGCTGTGTTCTTGGGTTTGGATAGATGAGTGAAATAATTGTAAGCCAAAACATTAAGAAGATGATTACTAAGCCCTGTGCCTGCAATGCTCAGATTCTAGAGACTTTTTTTTTTTTTTTTTTTTTAAGGAAATCAAGGAACTAGAGTGGTTTGGAGAAATAATAGTCTTAACAGAAAAGGAACAGTGGTAGACTGAAGAGTCTAAGCCAGGAAAAAGGTTGATAGGTGGGATATGCGGGGAAAAGGAGATCTTTAAAAGAAAAGGAGATTCACTGTCTTCGTACTACTTAGTAACAGGCTTCTAGAAATACAGCAAAGATCTGAAAGTTTTTCACAAACAATCCAGGAAATTGCAAAGTGCCGCTTCAAACGTTCAGCTAGAGTTTGAAGTAGGAACAGCTAGAAACTTGCATAGCTCCAGGATGTGGACAGTTGTGTATCATGTGCACTGCATAGAGATTTTTGCCAGTAGAGGTTGAAATGCAGTGGGGTTTCTTTTCACTGTGGAGTTTGGCCAATGATGACATGTGCCTTGAGAAGGCACCTTCTATGTATAAAGTGTTTTTCTGTCCCACAGGGGTTGTGGTGGTGGCCCTGGTTATGGAAAATTTGCATTTAAGAGGGAAAGCCCTAAGGTATCAGCATAAAATACTGAAGATTTGACTGAGTTCCAAGGTGACAGGTTGCTATCATTGGGCAAACAGGTATTGCCTGCACCCTGAAAGATCATCTTAACAGAAAATTGGATTGGCAGAGAAAAATTAAACATGGGTTAAGCCTTACTTCTGGCAAAAGAAAGGTACTGAGGACCTGGTCATAAAAGCGCACAGGAATTTTATGTCTGGAGATGTCCATGCAAAGTTGTAGGTCCTCACAGGCCTCCAGGGGCATGGGCTTCAGAAACAGTAGGAACAGATATAGAATCTTCTCGTTCAGATGGAACAAATGTGAGGACTAATGGATAGTCTTCCTTAGACATTCCTCACAGCCCACTGCAATTACACAGAAAAGGCAGTTGCAACAGCATCTGTGGCCCAAGACTAAAAATTCCTGCTTATAATAGATTGTGGAGATGACTGTACTAGGCAGAGTGCATGTTCAGTTCAGCACCTGAGTGCCAGAAACATGGGTTCAGAGAGGAAGTAGAAGATAAGAAGTTTTGAACATGCAGGTGGGGAAAGAAAGATGACCTAGTTATGGCCTGAGGGGACAGGGACTGGCCTCAATGCAAACTACTACATTTTGAAGCAGACAGTGATACCTCAGGGCCGTTCTGAGAGTGAAGACACATCTTTCTGCCTCCCAAATTGGACCATTCTGGGTTTCTCACATGAGTAGAATCCTACAACGTTTGCACTTTTGTGACTGGCTTGTTTCACCTAGCATAAGATCGTCAAAATCCATGTTATAGCATTTCCTTCTTTTTAAAGGCTAAGTAATAATCCATTGTATCTATACCACATTTTGTTTATCCATTGATCTATCCGTGGGTACTTGTGCCATTGGCATAGCGTTATGGGCATCCTGGCAAAAGACTGCTCTTTTTTGTTGACCTCTCAGGTACCCTGGAGTTTCTGTCACTGTCTTTTTATTTATTTATTTATTTATTTATTTATTTATTTATTTCGAGAGAGAGAGGTTGGGGGAAGGGGGACAGAGAGAGTGGGAGACAGAGGATCTGAAGCCTGCTCTGTGCTAACAGTGGGCTTGAACTCTATTTTTGGGCTTTATTGTCTTAATGAGAAACTCATACTGGAAGAAGGTTTATATTTGGGACCTCTGTATTTGTTGCATTTTATTTTTTAGTTACCTAAGTATTGTAACTTAAGTTCATTGCAGAACCCCTGGAGACCCAGGTTGAACAATAAGGCCAGGGAATAGAGAGTAGATTTCAACTTGGGATTCAGCATGGCCTTAACAGTATTTTGTGTGATACATATCTTTGATGTGTTTTAGAATCTTCCCCTTCTGCTCCTGTGATCCTGAGAGAGTACCCAAAAGACAGTGGTTGGAATTGGGAAGTGGGGACAGGGCTACTGTAGGGGACTGCTCTTTTTCTCCTTTGAGGTACTGCCACACCTCTGGTAGCCCAGGGTCTTATGAGTAAGAAAAAAAATGCCAGGGGATGTTAAGGAGACTATTAATGTGTTCATAAAGAGGGACTTCCATTTGAGTAATGTCTCTGGCTTTTCTTCATTCATTCTTCTCCAGTAGATGAATGATGTACCTGATTCGTAATTTCTTTAATTTTTTTTAATGTTTATTTATTTTTGAGATAGAGACAGAGCATGAACGGGGGAGGGTCAGAGAGAGAGAGAGAGAGAGAGAGAGAGAGAGAGAGAGAGAGACAGACAGACCGACCCTGAAGCAGGCTCCAGGCTCTGAGCTGACAGCACAGAGCCTGATGTGGGGCTTGAACTCACAGACCGTGAGATCATGACCTGAGCCAAAGTCAGAAGCTCAACCGACTGAGCCACCCAGGCGCCCCCTTATTTGTAATTTCTTAAATTTTTTTTAATGTTTGTTTATTTTTGAGATAGAGAGCATGAATGGGGGAGGGTCAGAGAGAGAGGGAGACACAGACTCTGAAGCAGGCTCCAGGCTCTGAGCTGTCAGCACAGAGCCTGATGTGGGGCTCGAACTCAGACAGTGAGATCATGACCTGAGCCAAAGTTGGAAGCTCAACCGATGGAGCCACCCAGGCGCCCCCTGATTTGCAATTTCTTTGGGAGTAGGACTTTGGGCTCGTGTGGCAGCCCACTATGGGCCTCTAGTTCAGAGCTACCTGCCTGCAGAGGAGGTACATTCTACTCTATTCTGTGCCATGAGGGTAAGTTATGGAGCAGGCTCTGCTCCACTGGGCATGTCCTTCAGTTGTAGGAGTGGAGTTTGTCCTCATTGGACTGTGCACCTAAGCCCTTCTTCGTAACAGTTTGTAAGAATAAAAAACTGACATTTTTTTATGTCTATCTGGCTCAGACACCTACTTCTCCTTTGGTTTTAAAGTCAGATAGAGAGGTGACTGGGTGGCTCAGTCAGTTAAGCGTCTGACTTTGTCTCAGGTCATGATCTTGTAGTTCATGAGTTTGAGTTCCACTTAGGGCTCTGTGCAGGCAGCTGGGAGCCTGCTTTGGATTCTCTGTCCTCCACACCCCCCCCCCCATCTTTCTGCTCCTCCCCTGTTTGCTTGCTCTATCTCTCAAAAATAAACACTTAAAAAAAAAATAAAGTCAGATGGAAAAAAAGGAATATTATTCATTGGATCCAGTAAGTTCTCAGTATTTCAGCACTTGAGGCTGAAAGGCTAAGGGCCATTCTTGGGGTGTTCCTGTGGAAAGGACATTAAAGCCAAGTTTTGAAATTATAAAAATGGTGGTGATTGGTGTCTGAGGAGGAAAAGCCTTTTTGAAGAATGAATGTGCTGATATATAGTTGAAATGTATATTTGATGTAATATAATGGAAAATTGGTCTATGAAAACAAAGGGATTCAAAGTTATTCATACTTCCCTCCTTCCCTGCTGGTGTTTGGTTTTTCGTTTTTGTTTTTTTGTTTTTTTTGTTTTTTTCTTTTTTGAGAGGGAGCTGATTAACATGGTAATTAGTTTATTTTGACTACTCAGTGTTAAAATATGCAAGCTCACTTGCAGTTTTGCTGAGAGCCTTCTAAAGCACCTCACTTTACACAAGGAGCAAAATGTCTATCTTCCTTTTTCATTTTTCTATGTATTTATTGTCCAGTACGTTCCATACGCTTGAGGTAATCAAAGTTACCTACCTACTTGGACATGTGAAGATATTTGAGCACATTATGGGTTTAGTGCTAGAAGCTAATAGCACACAAATGTTCTGGGTTTATCTAAACAGGAAACATGGAAGAAAGGAGAAGCCATTCCTGGACTGGGCACCTCCCCAAGTCTCGAACTCACCACTTGAAGTGTAGGAATTGCTCTTTGCTCCATGTCTGCTTCCTCTTCTTTCTCCTGTTCTTTCCCTTTCCTAATCACACCCCTGCTTCTGCAGGGAACAGTTATTTCAGTCTTCTGGGAATTCACCCTCTGTCTCCAACTATCCCTAGAGTAGTCCTAGGCTCCCCTGTCAGAGAATCTAGATCCCTGAGTGCCTCTTGCCTCTGGCCCTTTATGTTCTCATCTAGCAGCTCTTTCCCTCCTCAGCCTTCCTTGGACCAAGGGTTCCTTTGGCCCTGTGCCTGGAGAGTAGAGGGAGAGGCCTTTCTTTAGGTTAGTTAGCTGGTGTTGTGGGTCGAGGATCTTTTTTCTAGTGAATTACCGTTTTCCCATTTTCATTCTCTTCCTCTCCCTGCTCAAACCTGTTGATATTTGAGGGGTCCAGGATGGTTATAGACCAAGAATGCCCCTTATCTGGCTTCCCATGAGAATCAGGGCTTAGGTTCACATCAGAGATGCCAAGGAGACTATAGTCATGCATTGGTGTGAAAAGAGTGCATTTTATGATGTTGAAAAAGTGAAGCCAAAATTATTTCACTTTTCAAACAAAAAAAAATTAAAGAAAAAATACAAAAAACAAAAAGCTTGATCACCTTGGCTTTGTTGATGTGGGGAAAACGTATTCTAAATTCCAAAGACTAGAAATCTTAATGGATTACAACTTAAATTTTTTTGTGTGAAATTGAGGCCTACCTATACCTATTCAGGTAAAATTATAATACCCATATCATATTAATGATTGTAACTATAAGTCTCCTTCTCAGTCTTGAACTGTTTTATGAAGTTGGTGGATCTGCCTCTGAAAACTGTAGGATGACCTTTAAGGTCTTTCTTGGCTTTAATGTTTGCAAGTAGGAAAATGATATATTTTCTTTAGCATTGTGTTAGCATATGGTTGGGGGATAGATAGCCAAGGAATAGTTGTAGGTATTCCCTACTCCTTTTTGCATTTAACGTACATTTGTTGAATGCTTTTTACTTCCACTGTTGGTATCCTCTACCATTTAAGAATTACGTGGTCCTTGTTCTCAAAGCCATAGAGTGCAGCAGGAAGGAAATGACATTGGTATTTGGCAGGCAGAGATGGAAGTTTGGTTTGAAGAAAAACTCTGTGCTAATGTTTATAGCTGCTGCCGTCACTAGCCACACTCATTGTACAAAGGCTGGGACATACGTTCCCCAGTCAGCGTGGAAGGAACCAATTAATCATGTACTGGTTTCATCCCTGCCTCTCTAGGTAACACCTCAGTGGGAGTGGTGCTTTTTTGGGAAATCATCACATATATTTCGTGATTGGTCTTTCAAATCCTCAAATACTGTGATTTTTTTTTTTTGTGGGTTCCATGTGCATTATTTATGAACACAGAATTATAGTGTGAATGATGGAGCTTCTGTTTGCCCAGGGTGGGTGGTGGTGGTGGTGGTGGTTGTATATAGACTCTGTGTCACCTTTGCTTGGCATCCTTTACCCACCTGTTCTGTGAGGTGTGGCAATCTGTATGACCACTGTGGTCCTCCCATTGTGCACGGAAATCTGATTGGCAGCATTAAGAAGGGAGTAAAAAGGAGGCGCACTCAGTTGTCCCTTTTAATGAATGACTGTGTATGAAGTCACAAGATGAGTTGGGGAAGGAGCAGCCTATGATGCGGGTTTATCTTTTCTGTGGTATGGATGACGTATAAGCCCATAAATTCCAACCTGGAAAGGAAGTGCAGGCAAGCCTGCTCTCAAGACGTCCTTATTCCCCAATGATTTCTTTGGCATCCTTAGTAGTCCTTGGCTTTCTTTCACTCAGCATTCTTCAACTTGAATTTCAGGCTTAGTGCAGTAAGCCACAGTCAGGCTTGTGGCTACTCCAGGAGGTGAGCTGTGACTCATTCATGACTCACTTGGCCAGCTCTGGTTTCCTTACAGTCAATTATTCAAATGAATGAAATAACCAAAAGCACAAGTTGCAAAGTAAAGCTAATGACAAGAGGATAGTGATTTGTGTAGAGTCACTCCTGTTGTCCAGATGGTCCTATTTAAAAAAAAATTTTTTTTAAGTATCTTATTTTGAATTTTTTAAATATTTATTTTTTTATGAGAGAGACAGAGCATGAGCAGAGGAGGGGCAGAGAGAGAGAGGGAGACACAGAACCTGAAGCAGGCTCCAGGCTCTGAACTGTCAGCAAAGAACCTGACACGGGACTTGAACTCACAAACCGTGAGATCATGACCTGAGCCAAAGTTGGATGCCCACCAGACTGAGCCACCCAGGTGTCCCTAAAACTATTTTATTGATTTATTAAAAAAAATTTTTTTAATATTTATTTATTTTTGACAGAGACAGAGCATGAGCAGGGGAGGGGCAGAGAAAGAGGGAGACACAGAATCCGGAGCAGGTTCCAGGCTCTGAGCTGTCAGCATAGAGCCCGACGTGGGGCTCGAACTCACAGACCACGAGATCATGACCTGAGCTGAAGTCGCTCAACCAACTGAGCCATCCAGGCACCCTAAAACTATATTAGATAACCCTATTTTAAAAAATTCTGTCAGAAAAATTTGTGAATGTTAAAATTTAGATCTCTTGCTTGTAATCTAAAAATCAGACCAGGAATCTGACCTTTTTGGTTCTAATCTAATTCTATTCTAATTCTAATCCTATGCACAGCCTACTTAAATTGATCTGATGGAATTTCTTTTAAGTCCTAGAAGTTGCCAAGTGTTGTCATGGAAGTTGGGTTAAGGCATTAGTAGATTATTTAAGTTGTTTTCAGGCTTATTTTCCAGTTTTTTTGTTGTTTGTTTGTTTTGTTGGTATACTTTCAGAGTACTTCGTTTAGCAGTTAACACTGAAAAAGTAACTCTTTAAAACTAGGAACTTTAATTATGTCCTTCACTGATCTCCCCCCTCCCCATAGAATTACATTCCAAAAGGGCATAAATGTGCCCTCATGTCTCACATATTGAAAAAACAAAATTCTCCTTCACATTTTTCACCTTCAAATTTAGCAACACATGGAGCTCAGATACTTTTACCTTCTTTCTGTCGCTGCTATTCTGCTCTTGCTGTAGTTGGGAGCCTCTTTTTTTTTTTTTTTTTTTTCCCCTCTCATGGTGTTTCTACCTCTTGGTTCTCCACACTCTGGAATGAATTGCTTCTAAAACCTTTGCCTTTTTTTTTTTTTTTTTTTTTTTTTTTTAAAATCTCTTGAGTGAAATGCTTCCATGTCCTCAGGATAAAATCCAACACATTTAACTCCTCAAATCCCTGTCCACATTACTGGCTTCCTCACTTGCCTCCCTTCTAGTAGCTCATGGCCGGAATAGGCCCTGTCTTCTTTCATCTCCTTGTGTATGCTAATCCTTATAACAGGAGCACCTTTCCCTTCAGATTTTTTTTGGCTAACTCCCTCATGTCTTTGGAACTCAACCCTGGTGATGGCCTTCATTGATGGGCTGCTGTATTTTAGCTGCATCTCCAGTATGCTCCCCTAGCAGCTGCCCTTTGTCCTGGCAGGTGCCCCTCACACACTGCTGTCCCTGCCTCTCCAGAGCTGGACTGTGAACTTCAGGGTGCAGATAGATGGTTTCTTCTTTCTGTAACTGCAGTGAATGAGTTAATGAATGCATGAAATGCTAGCTTTCATTGTTGTGATGAGGAAACTTATTCCCAATTTCCAGACTGAGGACGAAGTTTGTATTTGTCAGACCCTTCTCCTTTTCGACTCTCCTTGACTTTTCTACTGCCCCTGTGTTAGAGACGACTGTGGTCTCTACACCAGGGATGAAGCTATGCTCCTCCTGACTCCTATGGAATCATGCGTTTACTTCTTTTATAAACCTCGTCATTCTGCATTTTAGTTGCTGCTTGGAGTGTAAACTCTGTTTTTCTAGGTTTTTTTTTTTTCTTCTTTTTAGGAGGATTCAGTGTATATTGAATTGAATGGAATTAAATCCTGTTAGATTTACTTCAAGAACTGTAGGAAACTGGAGTTGTGCATCTGTTATTGCCCAAGGAGAAACCTTAGGAATTTATCTTGAAAGTACAATTCTACCGACATGCTCATTGGCACATGGGCTGACACAGATGTTTGCTAAGTGTAACCTGTCTTCATCAATTAGTTTAATCCATGAGATGTGAATATATTGTATGGAAGAAAGCTGATAGAGGAAATCTAGAGGCTCTTCTTCCTAGTGTGTGAGGAGTTCTTAGACAAACTGAGTGCCTTGGGAGATTTTTGCCCTCCTCCTGTAGTCTGTTCAGAGCTATAGATACCCTGTAGTTAATTTTTAATTATTTTTTATTTTTTGAGTTTCTTGCAGTGCTTTTTCTCTCCTTTGCCTGGGTACACAGGTACATTTTATTTAGCATATGCATTTCTCGCCCCAATGACTTACTAAATCCCCCGAAGAACATGTATTCAGTCAGAAATTTTCTGAATGTGTTATTTGGAAATGCTAAAAACACCATGTAATTAAAATGGAAGTGGTTATGTTTTCATCATAACTTGTTTTTGGGGCACAGATTTTTTTCTCTAGAGACTTTTTTGATGTGTAAAATGGATACAGTTTTTAACTAAGCTGTTTTGTGACTTTTTGGTTAAAACTATGCTTGTCTTAGGTGTCATTCCTCCTGGGGACACATCTTTGCCTGAAATAGAGATTAACCATTACTATGATTTAGTAGTAATGGCTCAAAAATAATGTCACATATGAATAATTCCACATATGTGGCTCAAAATAAAATGCCCCATATGAAAGATACATACAGAATCTGTTTATTTTTTTTAATTAAAAAAACTTTTGTTTTACGTTCATTTTTGGGAGAGACCGAGCACAAGCAGGGGAGGGGTAGAGAGAGAGGGAGACAGAGAATCTGAAGCAGGGTTCAGGCTCTGAGCTGTCAGCACAGAGCCTGACACGGGGCTTGAACTCCTAAACCAGAAGATCATGACCTGAGCCGAAGTCGGACGCTTAACCGACTGAGTCACCCAGGTGCCCCTAGTTTTATTTGTTTTTATAGGAGAAAGAATGGCAAAATATTCTGCTCTGTTCTAAGAGCTGTGGTCCTGATCCACATTTTTCAGGATTCTTTCTTAGCAGCTAAAGAATTTGATTTCAAGCTAAATAGAGGTATATCTGTTTCTTGCCCTAGAGGTGATATGCAGGACAGTCAGGAGTTTTGCAATTTCTATATCTAGCCATTTCGTAAAATAACTTTAGAGAGTTTATTCTTACTACGTATAAAAAGATATCAATATTTTTGGGGCACCTGGGTGGCTGAGTCGGTTAAACATCCTACGTTGGCTCAGGTCATGATCTCACAGTTTGTGGGTTCAAGCCCTGCATCGGGCTCTGTGCTGACAGCTCAGAGCCTGGAGCCTGCTTGGGATTCTGTGTCTCCCTCTCTCTCTGCCCCTCCCCTGCTCATGCTTTGTCTCTCTCTCTCAGAAAATGAATAAACATTAAACAAATTTAAAGGATATCAATATTTAAAAAAATAAACCATAGAACTGTTAGATTCCCAAGATAAGCATATAAATCTCTTTCAAAATTTTCCTGAATAAATTGAAGTTTCTTGCATTGGGATTAAGAAATAGAAACTTCTGAGCCTGGTCATAAGTATAATGTCAAAAACCATTTTGTATTTACTGTTCACACAAGGCAGTCCTAAGACCTGTGGTATTTTAACCTGATGACTTTGGTGAATGGAGCTTCTGCTGAGGACTTAAGAAGAAAATGGGACATACGTACTCCTCTTATGACTGCAGGGATATGGCTTTATTTAGAGATTGTGTGCTTTATTTTTTTTCTCTGCATTTTTCAAGTAATGAGATTCAAGTTTTGTTTCGATTGAAATTTAAAGCATTTGCTGGGGTGCCTGGATGGCTCAGTTGGTTGAGGGTCCGACTTCGACTCAGGTCATGATCTTGTAGTTCGTGGGTTTGAGCCCCACATCGGGCTCCGTGCTGTCAGCTCAGAGCCTGGAGCCTGCTTTGCATTCTGTGTCTCCCTCTCTCTTTGCCCCTCACCTGCTCATGTGCTGTCTCTGTCTCAAAAATAAATAAACATTAAAAAAAAAATTAAAGCATTTGCAAATGCAACTATAGGATAAGGGTAGATGAGCCATAACTTTTTCCCATCCTCTTAACAATCTCTAAACTTGGAAGTGAGCTAATTAACATAGGTCAACTCTGAGAACCTTGGTCTCCATAACTGGAAATGAGATTTTCTTTTCCCCCCCCCCCCCCCCTTCCAAGCTGGATCTCACACCTTGAAATCTTGACTGAGCTGAAATAAAAAATCCGATGCTTAACTCACTGAGCCACCCATTTGCCCCTGAAATGAGCAGATTTAAAATTTTTGTCTCTCCCCTACTGACTTGCTCGCACTCTCGCTCTCTCTCTCTCGCTCTCTCTCTCTCTCTCAAAAATAAACAGAGAGGGAGACACAATCTTAAGAAGGCTAGAGGCTCTGAGCCATTAACACAGAGCCCGACATAGGGCTCAAACCTGTGAACTGTGAGATCATGACCTGAGCTGAAGTTGGATGCTAAACCTGCTGAGCCACCCAGATGCCCCTGAAATGAGCAGATTTTATACAACATTGGGTCCAAGATACCTTTTCTGGTGAAGGTAGAGGAGTACACGTAGTTTCTGGACAAAGATAATCTTTTTTTACTGTAAAACCACCACCATGCTGCCCCCAACAAAATGCAGGTTCTTAAAGCTCTCTCTCAAATACGAGTACTGCAAATAAACAAAAGAAGACAACAAATAACAGCCTCCCCCCCCCCATCCAACTAAAAGCTTGAAAAAAGCTGTTTTCATTTAAGCCTCAAACTATTAAGAGGTTATTGATACATTCACACACTTCTTACTTGTTATAAATTTTTCACACAGACAAATTCTATTTATTGTGGGGCTGTGTTCCTCAACACTGGAGTATGTATTCATTTCCTGTTGCTGCTTTAACAAATTGCTACCAACTTAGTGGCTTAGAATAACTCAAGTTACCTCACAGTTCTGGAGTCCAGAAGTCCAAAATCAGTTTCACTGGGCTACAGACCAGGTGTTGGCAGGGCTAGTGCTTCTAAAAGCTCCAAGGGCAGAGACCATTTCCTTGCCTTTTCCGGCTTCTGGTGGCCACATGCATGCTTCACCCTGTGGCCCTGCGTCTGTTTTCACAGTGTATCACTTCAGACTCTGCTTCTATCTTCACAGCTCTTCTGTGCTCAAATACCCCTCTGCCTCCCATTTTATAAGGACATTTGTGATTGCATTTAGGAACCACCCAGCTAATCCAGGATAATCTGACCATCACAAGATCCTGATCTAATCATGTCTGCAGAGTCCTTTCTGCTACGTAGTCACATTGACAGGTTCCAGGAATTAGGATGTGGGTGTCTTGGCCTTGATTCAGCCCTACCCCAGAATACTTGACAAGAACTTCACGGCATAGTCCCTGCAGAGCTGGGTTCCTCCACTCATACTTCACAGTTGCTGTTTTGTTCCTTTCGAATCACCTCAAGTCTGACATGGCTCTGTGTATTTTTTTTAAGGTTCTGTCCATGCAAACTACCCTTCCTCCCTCTCTTCCTCCCTCCCTCCTGGGCGGAGGACTCCTGCCAGCACCTTTGACGTCTGCACAGCTCACCAAATCAGTCCCTTCTTCAGCCTTTCCTGCCCCCTCTACAGTGCCCTTTGCCTTGAACTTCGCGAAGTTATGTCTGAATATCCGTTTTGGCTCTTGTATGGGATGTCTGGTACTACAACTTGCATGCCTTTTGTTAGCTGTCACCGGGAGTTAAAGTTGTCACTACGGTATGAAATAATGTCAGGTGGTGTCGTCGAAAGGGGGAGGAAAGCAAGGTATGGGCCTCAGGGTGGCTTCTACCTTTTGGCCATTGTGAATAGTGCTGTTATGGACCTAGGTATACAGCTTCAATGTTTTATTAAAGTAGAATACTTGTAAGAAAGTATACTTGTGCACTTTTCTGTATCTAGATAGATAGCTCACTGAATTGTCACAAACTGACTCACTTATATAATGGGCATAGAATACTACCTGCACCCCAGAATCCCACTTTTGTCCCTCCCCGTCCCTCAGAGGCACTCCTGTCTTGATCTTTGGCCTTATTGATGAGTTTTTCTTCTTTGTCATTTTAAACTTTATGTAAGTGGAAGCACATGTAACATACTCTAGTGTTGGACATCTTTGCCCAGTCAGGTTTTGAGGTTTATCCGTATTGTTTCTTACAGTGCTATTTTTTTGTTTTATAAATATATCACAACTCATTCTGCTTTTTCCAGTTTTTGGTGTTATGAATAGTGCTTCTTTGAACATCCTGTACATATATTTTGGTGGACACAGGTACACATTTCTGTTGGGTATAGAATTAGGAGTGGCTTTATCCTGTAACTCTGCATGTATCATTATCCCACATAGCATTTGCCAGTTTCTGTCATCACTCTCAATTTCTTTGCATTCTTCAATGTTCCTTAATACTTACAAGACAAGTCCTATCCACCCCCCCCCCACACCCCACTAGAATCTTTAGAGAAACAATTTCACCATAGCCTCAATCTTCCAAATAGGTATGAAGGCACTATTTATAGATGCTGCCAGTAAAGTTAATGTAGTTATATATGTAGCTTTTTAAAGCTTAATTTTTTTTAGTACACTTTGTACTTGCATGATCAGAAATTCAAATGCCATAGATATTTTTGGTGATGATTTGCTGAGAAGTTGGCAAAAGCTGAGAGAGAGAGTGAGAAAACACTACTTCGTTTTTGCCGACCTGGCAACTTTTATGCCACTAGCCATGCAGAAAAATCAGAAAGCATTTTTGAAAAAACTTTGTAGGTTAATAGTTTTGTCATAACCAATTTTAACTTCCAGTCAAAGTTATCAAGTTGATTGGATATCATGTAGTAACAGTCAAAATTCTTCTGAATTTTTAACCATTCATTTGTTAGTTAGGTATGGGTATTAAGTCCTAGAATAAGGAAAACCTTTTTGTGATTCCTAATATTTGTAAAAATGAAGTTGATAGTGACACTTGGGAAATCACTGTCTTGTAGGCCCTATTGTAAGAAGAAAGTTAGGCTGATGTGTTTAATTATATACAGCATAATTTGTATAGGTGTATATCCATATAAATCTCTAAAAAGTGCAAGACCCAACATAAATCGCCGAGTGTGATCAGCCTGTTGTATTTGTTTTAGATAATACACTTCCAATTTTTAACTTAGTTTGGTAAAATTTACCTCAATATATCCCTTGATGTCCTACTGGCTGGATAAGCAGTTATTTATTTATTTTTCTGGATCCTGAGATACAAAGAAAAGACATTAACTTCCACTGCCATAGAGATATATATATATATATATATATATATATTTATTTATTTTAGCAGATACGTAAATAAGGATTATGATACAACTTCATATGGGCAACTTGATGTGTGTGAGGTACAGTGGGAGCGTGATCAACCTTCTGACTAGAGGGGGTGTGGTGGGATATATAAAGAAGTGGTTCTTTTTTCAAATAGAGTTTGGACAGATCAAGTAGATAAATGATGCATGCATTTCATGAGCAGTGAACCATTCTCAGAAGAACATGGTGTCTCTTCTGTGGAGTCAGATTCGTGAGGTGGGGGAAGGCTGGTTTACACACAAAAAGCTAAGACATGAAATTACTAAAACAGGTTTTCCTCTGTTACCTAAGTGTTACACCAAGGAACAGCACTAGTATTTCCAATTGCTTATACTTTTAATACGTACTGTGTTGTGGAGATTTAAAAAATCAAGACCACATATACAATGCCTTTGTATTTGCAGATTCTTCTAGAATGTTAGAGTAGATAAGTTCACCTTAAAAACTAAATATTTGGAGGATTAAAAAGATAATTTTATATGTTAATAGAACAGTTAACATCATAATTTCCGTTTAAGATTTTTTTCATCTGGGTGCTT
This sequence comes from Panthera uncia, assembly GCF_023721935.1. NCBI lineage: Eukaryota > Metazoa > Chordata > Mammalia > Carnivora > Felidae > Panthera > Panthera uncia. The sequence continues at coordinate 14,396,518 of NW_026057585.1, forward strand.
TGAAATTAAGGAATGCGTTCATAAGGGATGACTGGTGACAGTGTGGTGGCTCAGTTGTCAGACAGGTCCTATGTTTGAGTAGAATGAACTTCTCTACCACCTTCTAGAACTTGCTTGGTGCCAGGTCTTCTGTATAGTTCTGGGATTTAGTTTTTTAGGTAAACATTGCTGCAGATGGTTTCTAAAGTTTTGAAAACCTATGGCCCTCTTACAACTTAGATGGAGGGGGAAAAGTCATATTCTTCCTAATTCCCTGTCTTCTGCAATGTGAGAAGCGAGGTAGGAGAGGCATAGTGAAGTATTATGCAGTGTTTGAGGGAGGTGCATGATGAAGTTTGAGGATTAGAAATGAGTGTTATGTGTAGGAATTTACCTGGTAGATCAGGACAAGAGAGCACGGACCTAGAGGAGTGATCCATGGTTCCCTAAAGCCAGGCTCTAGGACATCTCAGTGGGAGATGGGATTGTAATAGCCACATAGGACATGCATATAAACTTGACGTTGTGGGAAGTAGGTTGTTGCAGAAGGATTTTTTAAGTAGCAGAATAATTGGACTTTTGTTTTAGAATAATCATTCGAGGAGCAGTGTGAAGGTGAACTGCAGTAGCGATGGGAGTCAGTTCAAAGTTTTATGATGGTATATACAAATTACAGTATTAATTAAAAGACCTAAGCATTTTGTTATTCATATGTACATCATACAATGTAAGCTATTTTGTGAAGAAAATGTAAATAAGGCTCTCTGTTCTTGCCTAACTTAAAAGCTGGAAGGGAGATGAGGTGCATGTGCGCACACACACAATCATAAGGGAACACTTAGTAATGTGATCATCACTATAAGAGGTACAAACAATTTGCTGGGAAATTCAGTGAAGGGAGGATTCCTTCTGACCAGAGAGGAGGGAAATGTTTGTATTTACTTTGCATTCACTTTAAATTTAAAAAAAAATCATTAAATATTATAGAACTTTGCGGTAAAACATAAGCGCTAGTAGGTGGGGAACTTCTTTGTTAAAAAGAAAGTTTGGAGAGTTCAAACTCTAGTTGGGGTACAGTTTCTCCGATTTAAAAGTAGATTAGGTTATCCAGAGATGTATACATTTTTAAAGAGCATCGTTTTGTAGCTTTTTAGATAAACAAATGCCCTGTCTCTCCCTTCAAGATAGTAGTTGGTGGACATGCTTACTACCTACCCTTAAGTGGTCTCAACTCAGTGTTAATTTTATAGTTGACATTTCTCCCAGGTATTTTGTTTTTAAAATCTTTTACTCATTTAGTGGAGAAGAGTTTTGTGTCTATTACTTGTCCCTAGGTTTTGGTAGTGTATGACCATATTTATAAACCTTGTTGGTAGTGATAGTGACCTCCTATGCTTTTTATCTAGCTTTTAAACTGTCAAATGAATTCTTGTTGGATAAACCTCTTACATGGTAACATTGTATCAGTACTGTTCTCACTTTATCACCTGCTTTACACTGAGCCTCCTACTTCAGAGCATCTTGCTAACCTTCCCCTCTCCTGAGTTATAGATCTTGAAGTTTTCACACAAAGTATTCTGCAAGGAAAGCGTGGCTGTTTCTTGTCTGGTTTAAATACAAACCGAAGACCTTGCAACTGCTTCTGTAATATGGAGACAAATGAAGAGAAGACTAGACATTCTTAAAGAAAAGATTATCACTGATCTCTCCCCGCCCCCCCTTGCTTTTTTTCAAGTGATTTCAAGGAATTCTTCCATAAGACAGCCATTGGGAAGCAGTGATAAATTAATTCTTTCCTCACTAATTTTTTTTTGGGTGGGGGGCGGTTTCCATTTTTAAATATCAAATACTTAACTTTTCTGAGTTCTGTTTCTGGGACATGGATTCGGTTTCTCCTAATTTTCTGTCTATTTTTGTTAGGGTACTATGTGGTTTATTGTGGTTTTATAAGATGGTTTAAATGTTAATATATTATATCACATATTTATGGAAAAACATTATGTGTCTTTGTATAAACATGTTGGTATTTATGTTTACATGTATAACTGTGATCAAATATAGAGCTTACAAAGTATTTTACAATATTTAAAGGAAATGTATGTATAAGGTGTATAACTCCCATCCATCCATCCATCCATCCATCCATCATCCAGGTCTGCCTGCTTAAGAAATCATTCAACTTCCCTAGAATTGGTTTCTCATCTTTCACATGATGGGTTAGAAAAGATAATTTCTTAGGCTTTTTGTACTTCAAGATGTCTGATTTACCTAGGATTATAGACAGCTTCCCAGTTGATATTAAGAGTAGGCTAAAAGATAAACTCAGAACCGATGTGCTACATGGAAATTTCATTAAAGTAAGTTCACTGGAGCCATATAATAGAATTGGTCTAGATTTGATATATTTTATATTTCTTTCCTCTAGGAATGAAATCACGTGTTTAAATTGTGCAGTGCAGTAATAAATTCATAGTGAATTTGATTTAAGCAATAGTTGTATTAAATTTTCTCTACAAAAATACATTACTGTTCAATAAAACTTTAATATATTGTTATCTAAAGGTAGATGTAAATTTCATTTTTTAGGACAAATCTAGAGTACATTTCAAGACTGTGATTTGTTTTTAGTTTTCTTAAACACAAACTTGTAACTGACTAATGGTTTATTTTTTGTGAATTATAACTAAAGTGTACACTGGAGAATAACAGTGATAAACTGTATCCAGGTTATTAGTAGATACCAATAATTTGAGGTTGGTGTTTGATACAGTGTTTCTTCATTAGGTACCGTAACTGTGGAAATAGATTTTTTTTTTTTAAATATGACTTAAAACTACTTTTTATTTCATGGTTTGTTTACATGACATAGCTTTTTTTTCCTTTCAAAATATCCAGTTACTTTAATCCAGAGACCCAGAAAATCCTTTTGAAATAGGATGTGCCAACATAAACTTTGTTTCTTCTGCATTGTATATCTTTTATTCTCAGCATCCTTATGTTAATCCTGGTTTGGTTTGTATTACATTTTTGAAGCATTATAGTGTTCACAGAGAGCTAAGGATTTGTCTGTGTCCGCTCAGCTTTGTAAAGAGAACTTCTGAGTTCCCTGATCCAATTTACCATGTCTGCTATTACTAAATTCACTGCTATTCGTACTCTGACTTTTATTTCTTTATTGAAATCATGGTATTTGGGTTTTTCACCTCACTCTATACTATTTTAGTTTCCAGCCTGGTGTTCTCTGCTTCCTGTGCTGTCTTTGCCACCTCTTCATGTAGATGTTCCCCAAAGGTGATTGGCACACTGTATATTCAGGTCTCATTAACTCCCTTTTAGCCAGTCTGTAAGCGCTACGCCAGAACAGAAACTTTCAGTTTTATTTTTTTCCCCAAGTTAGCCTTGGGGAATGCTAGCTTGGCATTGGAAAGGTGCTTCCCAAATACTTGTTGATGAAGCAATTGGATGTTGTTCTGTTACCTATTTTTAATTAACACCTGGGGGTATATCTTCTAGTCCTAGTACATAATCCACCTTTGATCTTGAACTTCATTCCTGACTTCCTGCTGGACAAATTCTTCTTGGCTGTTCTTCTGTAACCCCAAACATAAAGTCTCCTAAGTCTGAAACTCTGTGTCATTTGTTCTTTGATTTGTCTGTTTTGTTCATTCTGTCATTTTGTTATGTTCATTCTGGTGGGTATTGATTTATTTTTAACTGAGATATAATACACAGCATTTTATTTATAGGTGTACAATGTAATAATTTGATGTATTGATATTTTGTGAAATGATAATCACAATAAGTTTAGTTAACATCCATCACTGCACATAGTTAAAAATAATTTTTCTTGTGATGAGAACTTTTAAGATCTACCTTCTTAGCAACTTTGAGATGTGTAATACAGTATTGTTAAGTATAGTCACCATGCTGTACATGATATCACCAGGATTTATTTATCTTATAACTGGAAGTTTGTACCTTCTGTTTTAACTATCTTTAACCATTTTATCCACTCCTAACTTTCCACCTCTGGCACCCACCAATCTGTTCTGTGTCTCTGTTTTTTGTTTTATATCTTATGTATATTTTTAGATTCCACATATAAATGAGATCATACAGTATTTCTCTTTCTGATTATTTCACCTAAATGTAATGTTGTCACAAATGGCAGGATTTTCATCTCTTATAGCTGAATAATAGTTCATTTTATATGTATATACACTGCATTTTCTTTTTCCATTCATCTGTGATGGACACTTAGGTTGTTTCCATATCTTGGCTATTGTAGCTAATGCTGCAGTAAATATGGGGACAGGTAACTTCTTGAGGTAGTGATTAGTTTCTTTTGGATAAACACCCAGAAGTGAAATGGCTGGATCTTCTAGTAGTTGTATTTTTAATACGTTGAGGAACCTCCTTACTGTTTTCCATAGTGGCTGCACCAGATTACATTCCTATAGTACACAAGGGTTCTCTTTGCTCCCCATCCTCACCAATGCTTTTTATTTCCTATCTTTTGATAATCACCATTCTAACAAGTATGAGGTGCGATGTGCTGTGGTTTTGATTTGTATTTTCCTATGATTAGTGATGTTGAGCACTTTTAAATGTACCTGTTGGCCCTTTGTATGTCCTCTTTGAAAAAGCATCCATTCAGTTCCTCTGTCCATTTTAAAATCGGGTTATTTGCGTGTGTTTTCTATTGAGTTATATGGGTTCTTTACATATTTTACATATTAACCTCTTACCAGATGCATGACTTGCAAATACTTTCTTGCATTCCATAGGCTGCCTTTTTATTTCCTTGGTGGTTTCCTTTGCTGTGTAGAAGCTCTTTGTTGATGTAGTCCCAATTGTTTATTTTTGCTTTTGCTGTCTTTGCTTTTGACGTCAAATTTAAAAACCTCCCCAGGAATGATTTCAAGAAGTTTAACACCTATGTCTTCTTGTAGGTGTTACATGGATTCAAGTCTTTAATACATTTTGAGTTAATTTTTGGGTATGGCGTAAGGTAGTGGCCCACTTTGATTCTTTTGCATGTATGTGTCCAGTTTTCCCAGCACAGTTTGCTGAAGAAACTGTCCTTTCCCCACTGTATGTTCTTGGCCCCGTTGTCCTAAATTGACCATACATGCATGGGTTTATTTCTGGGCTGTTTTTTAAATTTTTTTTAACTTTTTATTTTTTTTACATTTTGTTTATTTTTGAGAGACCGAGCACAAGTTGGGGGAGGGGCAGAGAGAGAAGGAGACACAGAATCCGAAGCAGGCTCTAGGCTCTGAGCCATTAGCACAGAGCCTGATGCGGGGCTCGAACTCACAGACCATGAGATCAGGATCTGAGCCGAAGTCGGATGCTTAACCGACTGAGCCACCCAGGTGCCCCAGGGCTGTCTTTTTTTTTTTAAAATGCCAATACCACAGTGTGTTGTTTATTATAGCTTTATAATATAGTTTGACAGAAAAATCATGATGCCTCCAACTTTGTTCTTCTTTCTCAAGATTGCTTTGGTTAGTAAGGGTCTTTTGTGGTTCCATACAAGTTTTAGGCTTCCTTGTCCTATTTCTGTGGAAAACACCTTTTGGAATTTTGATAGGAATTGCACTGAATCTGTAGGTTACTTTGGGTAGTACAGACATTCTAACAGTAGAAGTTCTTCCAATCCACAAGCATGGTACATCTTTCCATTTGTGTCTTCTTCAATTTCTTTCATCAGTGTCTTATGGTTTATAGTGCCTTTCACCTCCTTGGTTAAATTTATTCCTAGATATTTTATTCTTTCTGATGCAGTTGTAAATGGGTTTGTTTTCTTAATTTTCTATTTCTGCTACTTCATTATTTGTGTATGGAAATGCAATTTATTTTCATATATTGATTTTATATGCTGCAACTTTACTGAACCCATTCTAAAAGTTTTTTGGTGGAGTCTTTAGGGTTTTTTATATGCAGTATCATGTCATCTGCAAATAATGACAGTTTGACTTCTTCCTTACCAGTTCAAATGTCTTTTATCTCTCTTTCTTGTCTGATTGCTATGGCTAGGACTTTGAGTACTGTGTTGAATAAAAGTGGTGAGAGTGGACATCATTGTCTTGTTCCTCGTCTTGGGGGAAAAGCTTTTAGTTTTTCACCATTGAGTATGATGTTAGCTGTAGGTTTTTATATATGATTTTTAGCATGTTGACGTATGTTCCTCTAAATCCACTTTGTTGTGAGTTTTGTTTTTTTTTTTTTATCAGGAATGGATATTGTATTTGGTCAAATGCTTTTTCTGCATCTTTTGAGATTATACCACTGCTTTTGGATGGAATTTTCAGTAAGTATCTGGTAGGTCCACCTGACTTAACATGTTTTGTGTCTTTCTTGTGTTCTATTTCTATAGATGGTATCCTCTTTCTCCAAGTCCGTTATATTTAAAATTGCCTAGTAATTTAAAAAAAAAATCTTGGGTGCCCCTTCATAACTTACAGCAATAGTGGTTCAGATCAGTAAGCTGAGAGTCCGATAGATCATGGCTAGATTCCAGGCAGTTACTTAATTTTTTCGTTTTTAATTTTTAATGTTGATTTTTGATAGAGCACGACCAAGGGAGGTCAGAGAGAGAGGGAGACACAGAATCCGAAGCAGGCTTCGATTTCGAATTTGATGCAGGGCTCGAACTTACCAACTGTAAGATCATGACCTGAGCTGAAGTTGGACACTCAACTGCCTGAGCCACCCAGGCACCCCTAATTGTTTTCAATCTTAGTCTCCTAAAATTCCTATCACCTTGGAGTTGATTATGTCAAAATATGCATAAAAGTGCTTAGTGAGGTATCTGGCACATGGTAAATGATCAGTAAATTGTCTGCTTACAGTTGTGATTTCCAGTGTCAGGAGAAAAATGTGTTAGTATTTTTGAGCTAGCCTACTATTTTTAGTCAGGCTGCTCCTGTGCCTAGTGCAGGTTCTCCCCTCTTGCATGGATGGCTGTAGTAGTGCTTTCCACTCCAGTCCATGCAGGACTCCACCAATAGGCAGACTGTGATCATGTGGTCCTTCTCTCAAGAAACTGGGATGACTTTCTGTAGCCAACATGGTCATCATTTAAGTTTGACATTTAAGTTTTTGGACCACCTGACCTTCAACATTGTTAACCTAGACTCTTCTGTGCAATTTCCAGTCACTACTTTCAAACTTTGTGTCTCCTCAGCATGTCTTTAGTGCCTCATACTCCTTTCTCTTCCCTGAGCTTTCTGTTTAGTTTTTTCTAACCATCATTTAAGGCCTCTGATTCTTGTTCTCCATGTAGCTTTCACTGAATTCCCTCTTGTGACATTCTTCTGTCTGTTTAATCCATGAATTTCATTCATTCACTCACTCTGCCTGCTGAGATGGACACTAGGCACCTGGATAGACCAATGAACAAAAATCACAAGGATCTCCACCTCCATGGCACTCAGTTTTGTATCAGATTTGACCGGAAAACCTGTCTTATGACATCTATGTGTAGTTTACACTTAGTTATTGAATTCCTATAGCATTTTTTTTCCTAAATGAATTGGAAATTTCTTGATAGTTGGGTATTTTAAAGCTTTTAGTATTTTCTTTGTCTTACCTGATGTCTCTTCCTGATGAGGAGGAACTCAAATACCACTTAATTTTGGAGAGAGTCATGTTCATGGCTTGGGTTTTACAAATACAGCTTTAAAATCAAAGTATTACTTGGAATACATTTGAAATAAGAGATCTGTACATCTTAATACTCGAGGTACATGTTGCTGTGTGTGTGTGTGTGTGTGTGTGTGTGTGTGTGTGTGTGTGAGAGAGAGAGAGAGAGAGAGAGAGAGGGAGGGAGGGAGGGAGACCATGTGAGCAAGAGCAAGTGGGGAAGGGGGAGAGGAAGAGGGAAAGAGAATCCCAAGCAGGCTCCATGCCCAGCGTGGAGTCCCATGCAGGGCCCCATCTCACGACCATGAGATCATGACTGCAAGATCATGTGGTATATAGGGGAAGAGAGATATTATACACATAATTACAACTACAGAAATCAAGAATTGGATGCTTAACCGACTGAGCCACCCAGACACTCTTAGGTACATGCTGCTTTTTAAGAAAGATCTAACTACACAGGCAGATTGGCTTATAGTAATTAAGTTTTTTTTCTGGTAAAACATTGATTGTGGGTGATTGTCATACTTCTATTTCTACCTGTGGTAAGTAGGACACACTTGATATCATGTGAACTTAAATGCAAGACTTTCTTCATCTAACTTTTTTGTGCAAACCCTCAACCCCTTACCTCTTCACCCACTCCCCTTTAGTGTGATGTCTGAATCAATATTTGAAAAAAAATTAACAGACGGTTAATTCTTAATACCTTTTGTTACTCTGGGAAATTATAGAAGTACTTCATGACTGTTACTTGCTTGGTTCTGAAGGTCTTCTCTGACCTCATAGACTAGGCTAAATGCTCCGTTCATTGTGCTAGACTTCTATAGCCCTGCTTTATGATTCTTCCTGTAATTATTTGTATACTACTTGTCCTCCCCTGTAGACCACAAGCTCCATGAGGGCAGGGGCCCTTTCTGTTTTCTGTTTACCCCTAGGGACCTTTTCAGTACACAGAACACCGGGGATACTCAACAAAAAGGCATTGCATTAAATTTGACACTCACTCAATAAGCCAAGACACATTGCATTCCTATAGACAGTAGGGACTGAGCCAGGCTCAGGGTTTGTGCTGGACAGCAAAACACAGCTTGTCCTCAGGGTACTCGTCAGCTAGCAAAATGTGCTAACATTTACATATTGCCTAAAGTCTCCAGAATTTTCTTTTTGAACTTAAACCTCAGAATAACCCTGTGAAGATGTACTGTTTTGCTTTATAGATGACTAAATTGGGAAACAGAGACCCAGTAACTTACTTAGGTTCACATAGGTTTGGGACCTACTTCTGATCTTAAGATGCTTTTCCTTAAATGTGTGCTGCCTCTAGCTGGCAGTGACCATCACACCTCACATCAACCGTAGCTTATCAGAAATTTTATCAATTTCTTCTGACTCCCACGCTTTTGGATTTGCATTAAAAAATGGGGTAGGGATTAAGTCTGGAACTTAACCTGCTGATTGAGGTTTTGCATCTCCTTAAACCTGTTCTGATCAGTCTCTGCCTTTTTTCCTTTGAGACTCAGTATTGGCAACATTTTGCATGGTACTATTTTAGTGTGACTTCATTTTAGATCTACAGGATTAAGTTTAAAAATATTCTATTGCAGGGTGGGGGGGGGTACCTGGCTGGCTCAGTTGGAAGAGCATCTTACTCTTGGTCTTGGGGCCATGGGTTCTACACCATGTTGGGTATAGAGATTACTAAAATAAATAAGCAAACTTAAAAAAAAAACACAAAAAACCTTTGATTGGAATTTGAGTTCCCCATAGTCTGAAAATTTCTGACTTTTTACCACTCAATATGTAAGAGAATCTCTAATCAGACCCCCAGATACATTCCTTTTTACTGTCTCCCAGCTGAAATGTGTTCCATAAACTTTTTGTCCACTACAGTAAAAACCCTTCCCTTCTTTGAGTTTTTGAAGTCCTACCTATAAGTTTAACCCCTTAGTGATGTGCTGGCCTCTATGCCTTGCTGTTATTTCATGTGTACCGCTTTTGTTTCTGTAGTGAGGGTTTTTATTTTTGGATCCCAAGGAGCAAATCCTGTTTTTCTTTTGTCTCCCACAATGTCTGGTAGAGTGCTGGGCATATGATCTTGCCTACTAAGTAAGAACTCAAATGTTGGTTGAAGGAACTTTAATTACAGAGTTTCTACTTGGTAATTATATCTGAAGGCCTCAGTAGTTAGCAAACATGATGGTACACTGGGGAAAGGTGGTTGGACGAGACCATCTTTTCTGTTGAAACCGGGCATGTCTTGTTTGTGTTGCGTGTAAAGGGTTACAAAGTGTTTCATGCTCATTATTGATCCTCATTGGGGGACGACCACTTTAGGACCCAGATAACTTTCCTATAGAAGCAAAAGGTTGGAGCTGGGACTAAAAGCCAACTTGTGTGACTCCAGAGCACATAGGAGGGACCAGGTTGCAAGCTCCAGAGGGCAAGGCCCAGAATGTTTATTGCACATCACTGTTGCAAGATAAAATTGAGGTTCTTGGGTTTAGCTTCCCTGAATCTTTCTATGCATGCACTTCTTAAAAAATTTTTTCCTTTTTGAGAGGTAGGGAGGGAGGGAGGGAGAGTGCACAAGTGGGGCAGGGGCAGAGAGAGAGAGGGAGAGAGAAAGAATCTCAAGCAGGCTCTGAGCTGTCAGCAAGGAGCCCTATGTGGGGCTTGAACTCACAAATGATGAGATCGTGACCAGAGCTGAAGCCAAGAGTCAGACGCTTAACCTTCTGACCCACCTACGTGCCCCTGAACGTACTTCTGATCTGTCCCACTCTGCTGGTGCAACTAAGTTTTTCTCCTGCTGGAACTTCGTTACCAATTAGCTAGCTAGCTATTATGTCTTTCCTTCTTCTCTTCTTCATCATCATTATCATCATTATTTGTATATATGTATAAATAGACACTTAGAGTTATTTGTAAAACAACCTGGAGTCTTAAAAAATTTTAGAGAAAAAAGCTAGTTGTGATGACTGTAAACTTTTTGTTACTGCTTCCTTAATTCTATTCTGGTACTGTTGAGGATTACTGTGTATGGGCTGGTGGATAACCATGTTGACCGCATTGGGCTAGAAAACTCACAGAGCTTTATTCTGAGAACAAGATATCCTTCAATGCACTCATACAGTACTTGAATAGTAGAAAGCCCTCATCATCTTTGGGATCTATGCTTAGAAATTTATGAATACCTTTAAGGTCAAATGCATTTTCTTTTTGCCTGCCTCTGTCTCTCTCTCTGCCTGCCTCTGTCTCTCTCTCTCTGCCTGCCTCTGTCTCTCTCTCTGCCTGCCTCTCTGTCTCTCTCTCTGCCTGCC
>NW_026057585.1:14407479-14422925 GCF_023721935.1 Panthera uncia
GCCTGCCTCTCTTTCTGCCTTGTTCTCTGTCTATCCCTTTTCATTTCCTTTCCTTTTTTCCCCTTTCCTTATGAATTGAGTTCTTGCTGCAGAATAGGAAAATATTTCTCTAGTTAACTGATTATAATTTGTAGCATTTAGGACTTTTAATTATTATCTCCATGAGTAACAGTGAAATTTAATTTTTCTGCTCTCTGGACACAAGGAAATGCCAAAGGACTGTCAAACTGGGCGGTTGACACTGAAGCTGGCTACATCAGCATTTTAGGTCTGTGGCCTTCTGAGATTTCTCTAGGGGAACATTAGCTTGTGAAATTCATCTTACACATTTCCTTTGCTTTTGATTTGTATCACTGGATGCCAGAAGCATTTTTAAAATTATTAAATTTTAAAAACATTAAGGTTGGATTTCTGTAGACAGTATGAACCCTACAAAAAAAAAAAAAAGGCTTGTGTTTGTGTTCTTGATGGGATATAATCTATTTATAGTGTTTAACCTACGAGAGAAGAGACGGTAATAGGTTAGCTTAGTGGTAGAATAAACAGGAGACTGCAGTCTTCATTCAGCCCCAGAGACAAATAAACAAGAAAGAGGCATGTCGGCTTACTGGATTCTAAGTAGAATGCCGCTGCACCAAGTGGTTTTGGTGTTTTGGAAAGTGTGGCTGAGGTTTCTCAATGTCAGCTGGAGACAAGTAGTTGAAACCACCTTTTCACAAGAGTTTGAGAGATGAAGTTCCTGAGGGTCAACCAAGCTTAGAGTTACTAGCATGTGCCTGGTGCTTTGGGAGGGACCCTGTGGTATCAGTTTAGATATCTCGTCCTTGCCCTGGAGGAGCTGGTAGATATTTTAGAAAGATAAGACTTTAAAAAAAAAAGTATTTATTTTGAGAGGGGAGAAAGAGGAAGCTCGATCTCACAAACCATGAGATTGGGACCTGAGCTGAAATGAAGAGTCAGATGCTTAACCAACTAAACCATCCAGACACTCCTCGAAAGATAAAAGTTTAACAAAATAAGAAAAATTATAAGCCTGTGGTGCTTAGTATTAGTGATGTGAGAGATAAGAAAAGGGAGAGGGTAGTGGAGGTAGAACATTCAGAAAGATTGGCTGGGAAACTGGTTCTCAGGCAGGAGCATTTATTGATTCTTCTCTCTACAGTTTGTACAAGCAGACTAGAGTCCTGAGATCCTGTCTGTTCTCTGCATACACCTCTTAATATTCTGGGGACTTTATTTTCCAGGACTTATTGAAAAGTCAGGGGATAAGCCCTTGAGTTCCTGGTACCGGGTTGTTGGGAGAAAAAAATTTCAGTGATGTAAATTATTAAATATTAGTCACTGTCTGTCTTTGGTATTTTCTTAAGTATTTTTATTTAAAAAAATTTTTATTATATATTTTGAGAGAAAGAGAACATGAGCAGGGGAGGGGCAGAGAGAAGGAGGGATGGAGAGAATCCCAAGCAGGCTCTGCATTGTGAGTTCATGACCTGAACCCAGATCAAGTCGGATGCTTAACCAAACCAAGCCACCCAGGTGCCCCTTTCCTTATGTATTTTTATTTTTGTTTTTTGATTTCTCCATTTGTTAAGTTTATTTTGAGAGAGGAGCGAGAGAAAGAGAGCGCATACAAGTAGGGGAGGGGCAGAGAGAAGGAGAGACCAAATCCCAAGCCGGCTTCACACTATCAGCTTGAGCTCCTTGCAGGGCTTCAAGTCACAAACCAGGAGATCATGACCTGAGCCGAGATCAGGAGTCAGATGCTTAACCAATTGCGCCACCCAGGTACCCTTTATGTATATTTAAAACCTCAGGTTGTTTACCAAGAATCAGAAAAAAAACCCAATAGTTTATTTTATTTTTTTAACTGATGGATTCTCAATCTGTCCTTGAGATTGTTTCTGTGTTAAAACATTTTTTTGTGAAAATTGTAGTTTGAGGTATATTTTCAGTATGTTCCACAAATGTCATAAAGCTTTCACTCGTCATAAGAAAACAATACAAAGTATGTGATAGTTATCTTCTATCAAAGTTCTAAATTGTTGGGGCCCCAGGGTGGCTCAGTTGGTTGGGTGTCTGACTCTTGATCTTTGATCAAGAGATCAGGTCGTGATCTTGTATTAAAGGGATTGAGCCCTGTGTCCACTGTGTGGTGAGCATGGAGCCTGCTTGGAATTCTCTCTCTGCCCCTCCCTGCTCACGTGCATGTGCTCTGTCCCTCTCTCTCAAAATAAACATTAAAAAAAAAAAAAAAGTTCCAAGCTGTTGAGTGCTTGCCTTGCTGCCTCATCTTCTTACCTATATATCATGGCATTTGAGACATCTTATCAACATACATTTTTGTCTAAACTAGTGCTGTTTGTGGTAAAATTAGAGCATTTGTTTCTAGATAATGTAATTGAACAGAGGAACTGAAAGGGCCTGTCCAAATGTATAAGCTAAGATTATGGATAAGAGAGTATTTAAGCTCAGGCTGATAAACAGGTTTTATTTTATTCTTTCCTTGATACTAGATCTGGATTGGTTGACCATTGATAATGGAACCTGTTTGATTCTCACGTGGCCAATCTGCTAACAGTTAATTCTCCCTAGATGATAATAACATTACTTTTCTTGCTCTAGCAGCTATCTCAGTGGTGGCTTATTGTTCTCAGATTCTTGTAATAGAATATCTTCTCTTCAAAATATAATGAGGAAACTGAATGTACCCTGAATTGGACTTACATTTTATTTATTAGAACCATTTTTGAAGATTTAAAATTAGTTAAGCAGCTTTCAGAGATTAATACCACTCCTATAATATGCTCAACATCCGTTTGCCCTTAGCAGTGTTCCTAGCATTTTTATGCTGCTAGAAAGCTCTACCTGTGTGATCCACTGTAATCTTGAATTTCTTTTTCCCCTGTGTTGAACTCCTTAACTTTGTCTGCAAGTTACTTACGTTAAGCTTATGTGTTCCATATAGCTCACAGGGAAGATAAAGCAAACTAAGGAGTATAATATACAGATAGAGATGCTAACATTAATAGGACTACAGGTAACATTTGTGTTCTAATTTATACTTTTATTTTCAAATTTTATATGCTCGACTCATAATTCCTTTTATAATCAGAAAAAATTGTTAAAAGCCTCTATAACTAATTTTAATGAAATGTACTTTTATGTGCTACTATTGTGTTACAGAATTTGGAAGGAGAGAATTTGCTTTATTTTCGGGACAATAAGCAATTGAATGATGTGTTTGTCTGGTGTTGAATAGTCAGATTCTGCCTGGGAATTTCATAGGACTCCAGCCCTACTCTTTAGAGGCTGAAATGTTAAAATTGTCAAACTTGAGATAATAACCTTATATTAATGCTATTGCATATGTTTAAATCTACTGTGATTAAAGACCATGTATTTAATTGAGTTTGGCTTTTTGTCTGGAATCAGGGTCAGTACTGTGATCTTCAGTTATTGTCCTTCTGCTTTCTGCTTGCTGTCAGATGTCACTGCAGCAGTGCTAATCTGGGGCTTTTAATCATGTAACTTTGAGAAAACACATAGGGCCTAACATTTTATGTAGGTTGTTTTACTAAGTTCTGAAGGATGGTGTGAAGGCTTCCTTCTTAGAGTGAAATGTATGTGGTTGCTGTCCTCAGCATCCGGGAGAGGGAGCTTTGTGATTTATTTTCCTTTAAGTGTTTTCATAACTAATGATCCAGGGAGGGTATTTATTTTTGCTTGTTTATTTTCTTAACTGTGTATGGAAAGATTTAGATTTGGTGCAAGTAGGGCTTTGGAATTAAATAGGCCTGTGTGTAAATTCCACTAACTGCCGAATGGCTGTGTGATCTTGGGCATTCCTCTCAGCCTCTGTAAGCGTGTTTCCTCACCTGCGAAATGAGGATGGTCGTGCTTTCCTCGTGGGGTTGTTGTATTACATAATCTGCACAATGTGCTTAGCATAATGCCTGCACATAGTAATTGCTCAGTAAGTGCTACCAGTAATAATTGTAGGTTTAATTAATTTGGCCTTGATTACTTTTTTGCCAGTTCTTAATTTCATTATTCAAACATTCCTCCATTTATCAAACTTGATATTCAAAAGACTGTCATGGAATACTTAATGTATATATGTTTTTCCACTGATTATAAAGATTGGCTCACCATCCCACAAAGAAGATATCACAATCAGACAATGTCTATACATGACAAAGGGGCTGGTACACCTATTGCATTATGACTTTGAAAGGATTGTTTGCAGACAACTTAAGAGTTCTGTGAAGTTAACACTATAGTCTGTAATTGTGTAGTCTTGATAATCTGTTTAAAGCAGCAAGAAAAGAGATTATACCATGACTTTTCAGGAAATTTTCCACATTTTTATATAAAAATTTTAAGGAATTTCATACTTAACTGTATGTTATGGATATGGAATTTGCCCCTAATTTGTGCCAATTGGATTAATATGGTTGCAACAGATTATGTAATTTATCTTTGATGGAAATATTAAGATCTGAAAATAACTGTGACAAATATTTCCCCCTAGTCTTTGCTTACCATTATTTAACTTTTGTTGCATTTAAAATATTTTAGTGGAGTTATGAACCAACTGCTATTACAGTCTGTTAATGTAAATATTCTTATGTTTTATTTACACGACACCTGCCTTTGGAGTAGCTGAAAGAGGATGTGAAGCCATCTTCAATTACTCATTTTTTTGTTTTTGACCATCTGGAGGATAGTTTTCTATGTGTTAAATGTCCTTGGATAGACTGTTTTGGCTAAATCTTGGAAATCAAAATGGACAGGATAATAGAACCTCTCAGAATACAAAAATTCTTAAGGTGTTGCTCAGTGAAAAGGTAATAAAAGTGACTGCAATACATGAATTATTCTGAAAAGTAACTCTTTCAATAGCAAGTGGTTATTTTCCCTTTAGCCCTTTGTAGGGATATCAATTTGTAGAAGATTTTCCTGATTTTTTTTTTTTAAACAGGGTGTTTGGTACCTAATTTAAACTTTAAAAACAACTGGAGTAATTTATACAAATATCAGTTGTTATGTATAGCAAGTATTTGCTGAGGTATGTAGGGAACTTCCTTTTTTAAAAAAATTAAAAAAAAATGTATTCATTAATTTTAAAACAGAGAGACAGAGTGTGAGCGGGGGAGGGGCAGAGAGGGAGACACAGAATCTGAAGCAGGGTCCAGGCTCTGAGCTGTCAGCACAGAGCCCGACGCGGGGCTCGAACTCATGAACCCGGGGATCATGACCTGAGGTGAAGTCAACTGCTTAACTTACTGAGCCACCCAGGCGCCCCAGGAACTTCCGTCTTACACTAATTTGAGAGTATTTTTTTAGGTGTGTGGTGCAGGGAGTTGGTGTATGTTAACAAAGGCAGCACATGTTCATTTTAAAAAGCCAGAAAATGCGAACAAGAAGAAAAAGGTCATGTATTATCTTACCTACTAGAGATTGTTTGCTTTTTTGGGTAAAACAGGAGGACCATAACCATTCTAAGTGTTTTAGCAGGGAGAGGTTTAATAGAGAGATTATACAAGGAGTGAATATTGGCCATAACTGATACTACTTGGAGGAATTTGAGAACGGCTAGCCTGTGGCTTAGCCACCTGCAGCCCCAAAGTGGAGGTTCCCTAGCTAACAGCTTTCTCCAGAAGCCACACATGTGTCCATCTAACATGTGTCCCAGCGCCTACTCACTACTGTTGGAGGAGTTTATGGCTTCTTATATCCAGCCTTTTCTTTTACAGGAGTACTTCTCATCAGCAGAGCCTAACCCAAAATGTCTTGACAAGGAATCTGGGAAATGGAGCACATTAGTTACCCATGTATCACATCGGATATGATTTTGTTAAAGAAGTATAAAGGATTTTAAACATAATTTTGCTTTCAAATTTGGATGCAACATGCAATTGGCTATAATTCTCTACAATTGTTATATATATTTGGGGCTCCCTTTATTTAAAAAATTTTTTTAGTGTATTTATTTATGTTGAGAGAGAGAGAGAGAGAGAAAGAGAGAGAGAGTATGAATCCCAAGCAGTCTCTGAGCTCTCAGCACAGAGCTGGATACAGGGCTCTATCCCACAAACTGTAAGATCATAACCTGAATCCAAACCAACAGTTGGATGCTTAACTGACTGAGCCACCCAGGCACCCCTGGGGATCCCTTTAGAGTAAGAACAATTTGAGTTAGAAATTGTTTTCAAATATAATTTTCATGAATGCTAATTCAAGTAATTATTGTTAAATCCCATAACATTTATGACCTTTAAAGTAAACAGTTACTAACTTCAATTTGATAATTTTCTTTTCATAATTTTGAGATCCTACCCCCTTTCCCCTCCACCAAGCCTGCTATTTTCTATAGGCTCCTGAACATCTCACTGGCCCTGGGCATTGTGTCTGTGGTTCCTAACAGCACAACTCTGTGTGTCTTTCAAGGGCAAAGACAGGGAGTATGATATGGTGGTTAAAAGCAAAATTAAATGGAAGGGTGCTATGAGGTTAAAGATTATGCTACAGTTTTATAGTATTACTAATTTGTTTCAAGCAACAATGAAAATGAAACTGCAAATGAAATCAGCGAAGTAAGTTTCAAATCTCTGCGTCATTCTTAAAGCTACGTGATCATGGGCCAGTTGCTTAGTTTTCTTTTCTGTAAAATGAGGAAAATAAGATCTTAGTTATTATGAACATCTTTTAGGTAATCCGATGTACAGCACATGATAAACTCTCAACAAAGGCCAGCTAAGTAGCTAGAGGTATGATTTCTGACCTATCATGGGACTCACTACATTTATGGGGATGTACTCTATGCCCTGCATTGTGCTGGGCTAAGGGAATGGGTCCAGTTGTGCCCTCTTGCTGCCCCAGAGGGATTGGGATGGACAGACTCTGGGAGAGCAGGTCTACTGTGGGAATCTCTAGTTGGTTAGGTGATAATGATAGCTTTCCTTTTTATGAATTATGTTTGAAGTTAGAATTCACAAAAGTGTTTTACAATGTTAATTATAGACAGAGTGTGCCAGTATCTTCTAACGGTGAATTTTCTTTGTTCCCTGAGAGCTACACTGATCTTTTTACCTCATGCCTTTGGTGGAAATGATGTAGTTCTGAGTGTGCGTGTGCGTGTGCGTGTGCGTGTGCGTGTGTGTGAGAGAGAGAGAGAGAGTGAGAGAGAGAGGGAGGGTGTTGATATCATCACGGCCTGCTGTTTGCTAATTTGAGTGCTGGGAAAGGAAAAAGGAATGTATAAGCTGTAAAGGGGAAGATACTTTAGGTGAGGAAAGAAATAATATCCAGGAAAGCTATCATTATCACTCAACCAACTAAATATTCCCACAGTAGACCTGCTTTCCTGGAGTCTCTGTCCATCCCAGTCTCTCCAGGGCAGCGAGAGGGCATTATGGGTAACAGTAAAGTTTAATACCTACACAGAAACTAATAGGGCTTCTCTGTCCTAGCAATAGAATAAGAGAACTTATTTTTTAACTGCAGCTCAATTGATGTACGCTTCAAATTAGGAAATTGTTAGAGTTGGCTGTGAAGTTAGGAGTGAACTCCCATATTTCAGAGAGTATTTTGTTTAAATGGCATTAACCATAAAATGAGAAGCTGTTAGTTTTGAATAGCTTGATAGGCCTGCCCGGAGGTAGAAGGCAATGGTGACAGTTGCCTTTATTTTTGAAAATTATTTTTTAAAGTTTTATTTAGAGGCAGTGGGGTCTCTAGCTTGTCATGTGGGCTCTGAAAGATATCAGATTTTGCACAAATAAGAAACCTTAAATTTATATCATCTGTGTTTTGTTAAAGTGATATATAGGATGTTTGTCATTTATTCAATTTTATTTAAAAAAATATTTTCAATGTTCATTTTTGAGAGAGAGAGAAGGAGAGGGAGAGAGAATGAATATGAATGAGGGGGAGGGGTAGAGAGAGAGGGAGACACAGAATCCCAAGCAGGCTCCAGGCTCTGAGCAGTCAGCACAAAGCCTGATGCGGGGCTTGAACCCACAGACCATGAGATCATGACTTGAGCTGAAATCGGATGCTTAACTGACCAAACCACCCAGGCACCCTTAGGATGTTTGCAATTTAAATAACAGTTTTATAAATTCTGATTACAGTAATTCTTACTATAATGATCACTGAGGCTCTCCTCAGGAATGTAATGAGAAATGCTTTTAAGCAATTCCCATTGACTCTGGATACCTTGCCACACACTTGGATCTTTGGTTCTGTCTGCCATTCTGTCCTCTTTTCTTTTGAGGTTGTTAAAGACAAATCAGACATTCGTTAAGGGTCCTGAGCCAGGTGCTATGTATTTAGACATGGCTTCAATCATCTTAGACAAGACTCCCCAGCTGTAGAGCTTACTTTGACATATGACCTGGCCTGCTGGCCATTTCTAACAGTAAGAAAGCAGGCCTGGGGAAGCCATCTGTGATTAAGAGGCTTTGGCTTGGTTGTGGCTTGTAGCCACAATGACAAGTCCTCGGTGTTTCTGGAAGTGGCTCTGATGAGCAGGGGTTGCTGGAAGATCTCCTTCCCAGCTTTTCTTGGGGATCATCAGTGGATCTGCTGGGAAAACACTTCATCATTGGTGCTAATACTTCAGGTAATCAGAAAATGCTGAGCAATGTCTGACCTAGGAAATACAGTTTTATGATAAAAGAAAAATCTTTTGGTAATGTCAACATTCTGATGGCCCCCTTGTCTTCAATAAACTGTTCACTTGTAGTTCAAGCAACTCTACAATACCAGCTTTTGTCCAGTGTTTACATGGTAGCTATGCTTGACTTGGAATAATCCTTAACATTTTCTTACTGGAAGGGAACACATTATTTTTCTCTTATGTTTTTTTTTTTTAAGAAATGGCTTAATTTTATTAGGAAGATTAGAGACTTTGTATCTTAGAAAGCAATATTAAAACCAGTAGCAAAACTTGATCTGAAATGAAATATGAACAATTATTTCATTAAATCAGTGGAATGGAATGAACTGAAAAATCAATGTGCCTATTAAATTACTAAATTATTAAATTTAAATTATTAAAAATCAAATATGCCTTTTAAATTATTTCCTATATCACTGTGGTGAGTATATTGGCTCAGTGGGATTGCAATCTGGGTGTCAATGTAAAGTTGCATTTATGAAAAATATTCTCAATAAACTGTTTATTTGCAATGAACAGTTATTATGGGCCTGTTAGATATAATCACATTGATGGGTAATGGGGAAGCATTGTTGTTCTAGAGTGATTTTTTTTTTTCTTTTTTTAGTCAGAGACAAACCAAAGACTATACCTAGAAGGAAAAATACTGCATATAAACACATGGTAGTATATGTCAGTGGTTAACTGTGTACAAACTGCAGTTAAGAGGATTTGGTGATGGCTGTGATTTGGGTAGGAACGCTTCATTGTGAAATGGTATATGAAATGAGGGTTGACCTAAGACAAGTAGAGAGGAGGAGGAATCCTATATCAGGCTGACATAGCAGATTGTATAATGCACAAGGGCACTACATTTCAAGGGTCTCATTCAAGATGGCTCATCACAGATATCACACATTTGTATGTTTATGACAATTTCAGGTAGATAGTAGTCTATCTACTCCAAATGCTTTGGTTTGTTGATGTTCCTTGAAATATGTAGGTTCTTAAGGCCTTTGCACTGGCTATTTATTCTGCCTGGAATGCTTGCTTCATAGATGTCCATGCGGTCAACTCCATCACCTACTTCAAGCCTTTACTTAAGATGGCACTTTAATTACAATGCTTACCCTGTCCACCTTATTTAAAATAAAAATGTCCTTTACCTGCTCCCTAATATTCCCATGATACCACATTGATTTGTAAATGTTGAATATAACGTGCAGTGATGGTGATCTGGCTCTGACGTCAGTTACCCCATTGATCCCCAGGGTTGATTTGGCTGATCTGGCTGGCTAGGCAGCTGTTCCCTTCCTCTCACTCCTCCATGTGCATCCCTCCTAAAGTTGCATGCTCTGTTGAAGAGGATGACCTTCCTCTATAGAGGAGGACCATTCTTTGGTCAAGGGTATATGACTGAAGTCATGACTGAAATTGTTATTCTTGATAAAATGGAAGGCCATGGATGGAAAACTGAGGAGTGACATTTAGGAAACAAAAAGGGTAGGAGGCAGTAAGGGAAAGAGTGACACGGTAGTCAGAGGGTAGGAAGAGATCTAGGAAACAGTGCTGTCCTAAAGACCATGGAAAACGATTGTGATCCTAGTACAAAATCAAATAAGAAAAGTAATAAAAATTCAGCCATCAGATTTGGCAACTGGGAGATCATTAGTGATTGATTTTTGTCTGTTGGATAGTGTGGATGGCATAGCGGTTGGTACAGGAAAAGAACTAGGAACATGAAGACACCACTCTTAGATTGTTCATGATGGGCACCATATCTGCTGGACATGATCTAATCACATTATATGTTTGTATTTATTTAGACTCACGTCTCTGCATATAGTATCAATATGTCTTTAATGAAATCAGCACCTGAGCTCAGTTTTCTAGGAGATGGAAGTAAAGTATCGTGAAGAAGGAAGGGTCCCTTTTGTGGTTTGCAAAGGGCCATGTGAGCAGTGTCTACTCAGTGGCTCTGTGTGGATACAACTCCACAAGGTCTTTTTTTTTTTAATTTTTTTAACGTTTATTTATTTTTGAGACAGAGAGAGACACAGCACGAATGGGGGAGGGTCAGAGAGAGAGGGAGACACAGAATCTGAAACAGACTCCAGGCTCTGAGCTGTCAGCACAGACCCGACGCGGGGCTCGAACTCATGGACCGCGAGATCATGACCTGAGCCGAAGTTGGACACGTAACCAACTGAGCCACCCAGACGCCCCTCCACAAGGTCTTATTGGAACTCTTTTTTTAAAGAAGATTTTAAAGTTTATTTTGAGAGCGAGAAAGAGCAGGCAGAGTCAGAGGGAGAGAGAGTGAGAATCTCAAGCAGGCTCTCTACCATCAGTGAAGAGCCCAATGCGGGGCTTGAACTCACAAGCTGTGAGATCATGACCTGAGCTGGAATCAAGAGTTGGATGCTTAACCGAGTCACCCAGGTTCCCTGAACTCATTTTTTTGTTGTAGAAGAGGAAAGTGGTGATCTATGGCAGAAAGTTACAGGAGAACCATGTTATCTACAGGTTTTGGTGTTAAGATAGGTTAGGTGAGAAGGAGCCAAAAGCAGAGGCTAATAATGAAAATATTATAGTACCCAGCTTGCAGGGTGATGAGGGAAAGTGGAGGAATAACGTGAGACCGTTGAAAAGGCTTGACAGCATCTGGCGATGGCTTGAGTGTGACAGCAAGGGGGTCAAGAATGATTTCAAGGTCATAAAGGTGGGGTAAGAGGCAACTTTTTCTTTTTTTACACAACTGTAGGTGTTGATTCTCAGGAAATGTGAGTTTCATTTTAGCCATGCTTAGTTTGAGATGGCTAGGGGAAGTTAAGCTAGGAGGTTTTTTTTACATAGTTTTTGAACAAACTAAAAGAGGAATCAGTTGTGTCTGCTTTTAGTTGATGTTATGAGATGATGGTAAAGTTACTCAGTGCTAGTAGCTTCTGTAGTATTTTAATACTTAAGGTAGCTTAAGTATTTTAAGTCCTCACTAGTCTTCACCCTGTGAGATTGGTATTGTTATTTCTGTTTGAAGATAGAGAGATTGCGTCATTTGCCTGGCATCGCACAGTTTAAAAATCATGAAGCTGGAGGTCATACTAGGGTCTGCCTGCTTCTGGAGTCCTCATCCTTATTTCAGGAGATTCCACAAATGCTAGTAAGGTGGTGGTTTTTAGTTTTAACTTTGTTGGTATCTTACTGGCCTTCTATATATAAGGTTTATAATCTCATGGCAGGTGATACTATGCTTTGTATAATTTCCTAAGTATTTGGCATAATTACATAAACATTTCATTTTTCTTTTTTCTTTTTTTGGAGGTCTGAACATGTAGGACCTCAGATTACTCTAAAATATGTAGAATACAAGAGAAAATCATAACTGCCTACATATAGATCATACTGTAGAGGAAATTCATCTAAAAACCCCTGTGTTAGATTATTTAAGCAGTACTTCTGTGTATTTCAGTAGTGAAAGGGCAGGAGAGGGGATATTACCGAAAATAGATATAATTTATTCTTCCTGAATATGAAATACACATTACACAATCATCATATTTAGTCAAGTGACACACAATGGAAGGTGAGCAAAGTTATTGTAAGAGTGGGAAGTATATGGTGACAATTAACATTTCCATCTGTCACACCGATCATATAAAATATTTTGTACATTCAATCACAGATGACCTTTTTATTAATCACTTCAGAAACTTTGCTTAGAGAACTAGGTGAAGCCTTTAAAGACCCTCAGGTCAGCCAGCCTCCTTTCCTTTGGTTTGGAAGGTTAGAATTCACCTACAACAGAAGTTCTCAAACTTCCTCGATTTATGGCATGTTGAATGTGTGATTTTTTTTTTCCACTTTACCCCTCAGCCAAAATAACAAAGTGAAAAACCCCAGCATTTTCATTTTTAGGTAGTTAGCTGGAGACAACTTACTAGTTGTTTAAAAAGAGAATACACATAAACTGAAAGGAAAAACCAATTTTTATCTTAAATACCTGCAATTACTCTCTAATGAGATGTGCATGCCTGATGGGCACTACACAACTTCTCAAATCTTGGAATAAGATTACATATCACCACACCCTCGTTTTCTGTTCCACATTGAGGTACTGTATTTACTTTATAATCACTCATAGCAACTGCCGAATGTCCAGCTTCACAGATACATGTCTTTGAGAGGAATGTGGTATGATCTAATGTTGAAACTATACACTAATTTGAGCCAGTAGTTCATATAATACCTGACAGGTGGGAGTATTCCTGTTAATTATTATTACTATTTTTTGAAAATGTAAAATCTCCTGCACTGTCCCTGTGAGTTTGCTCACCTTGGTGAGCACCTTGGTGTGTAATTTGGGATGCATAGATCAATAATCTTGCAGTAAGTAGATCACTGGAGGGAAACTGGAAATTACTTGCCTCCTGGTACTATGTAATAACAGGTAAATTGTCAAATATAATGCCTGGGTGCTCAGCCAATATAAATTATTTTTCCCTTGTCATATCAACAGCTTTTATAGTCATATTTCCCCTCTCAGGGTTTGATTTATATTTACAGTCTAGTAATCTTTACTAAGTACAGCATCATATAATTTATTGCCAATTGTATGATTTTATTTGGTAATGACTATGTCACCCACTTACAATCTCTTCTGTAAAGCAGATGGCCTTATAAAAACTGTATGTACATAAAACATAAGCAAAGAAATACTCATTTACATAAGACTGAGTATATACTATTTTCCTGAGCGTTTAATCACACAAGAGCAGCATAAATAGTTGTGTGCAATATGTAAGTCTGGTAAGTTCACAAAGGTCACATAGTCCCTAATGTGATAATTATTGTAACTTCTGTTAACTGAGTGATAGCTGTCTTCACCATGACATGGGGGAAGCTATTTCAGAAGATAGTTTTTAGGGCCCTTTGGAAAAATACAGTGTCAATCACACTGCTTATTTTACCAACTTCGTTTGTGGTTTAGAGGCAGTGATCATTCTGTAACAAGACTGCACTGCTCAAATCTGATCCTGTTCTCACATTTTAGAAACTTATCTTTTTTTAAAATTTTTTTTTTCAACGTTTTTTATTTATTTTTGGGACAGAGAGAGACAGAGCATGAACGGGGGAGGGGCAGAGAGAGAGGGAGACACAGAATCGGAAACAGGCTCCGGGCTCCGAGCCGTCAGCCCAGAGCCCGACGCGGGGCTCGAACTCACAGACCGCGAGATCGTGACCTGGCTGAAGTCGGACGCTCAACCGACTGCGCCACCCAGGCGCCCCTAGAAACTTATCTTAACAACAGATTAGATATGGGTCTGATAGAATATGGCCCCTTCCGTATCTAGACTTGATAAGGTCTGATGTTTTATGTATATGTGGAACAGAAAATTTCTCATCTTTACCTGTTAGTAGTGAAGCCCTAAAAACAACTTCAAAACACAGCACTAATGGCTTCCAGTCATTAACACAGACATTTGCCAGAAGACTGTAGGGAATATATCAAATTTGTATATAGTGGTGGGAACATACAGCCCACTCCTACCTACTAGGCGTGATGACTTTGTGGCTACACTATGCCATGTCTTCACTTCACATACCCTCTTACTTTTCAAATGGTTGTCTAAGTATTAGAGCTTCTATGTTACGTTCAAATGGATGTCTTTCCATAAATGTTTCTTTTAAATTATTGAAAATATTAAGTGTTGAGTTAAGCTTTGCTAGTGTCTAAGTAGGTTTGACTTCCTTGAAAAGTAGAGGAATTTGAGATCATTTTAGTGAGTTACAAATGCCTGCTTGATTATATAATCATGCTGAAAATGTATGAATATAGAAGAAATAGAAATCATGCTGAAAATGTATGTATACAGAAGAAATAGAAACTTTACAGAAAAGGAACTGTTTGAAAGATCTAAGGAGATTGCTGAAGAAATCAGATTTCAACCAGTAGAGATACAGATCAAAGTAAGTCTCTTTTTTTTTTTTTTTTTTGGGTTTTTCTTGTTTTGGAAAAACCAAAGAAGCCAAATAAGACTTCTGATCTGCATTCAAAACCCAACTTCACCTGTTACTTTAGTTTGGGTTTGGACAAGTTAAGTCACCTGTGTACATATGTAGACAATGGGAACGATACCTGTTTCATGGAAAGATCCTCACATTTAGATTAAGTAATAGCACAGAGGACCTCATTTAGCCCTGACACATCCTACTGCCTGAGAAAGTTCACTGAGCCAGCTCTGTCCTGTCCTTCAGAGCTCACACATGGCTCCTTATTTGTTAAGCCTTCCCTGAACTCTCACATTTTAGTTAACTGTCATCTGCTGTGCTTCCGTAGCCATGAACAAATCCCTATTAAAGTAATTACCAAATTGTACTGTAATGCTTTTTTCCTGTCTCCTCTAGCAGGGTGCACAGTCCTTGAGGAGAGAACATGTCTTATTCAATACTTTGCACAGAATTTAATAAGTTCTCAAAAATGATAGGAAGTAGACAATTTGACTAGATGGCTGCTTAGCTCATGTAGAGGCTCTGTATTTTTTTTAATATATATTTTTATTTATTTATTTATTTTATTTATTTATTTTTAAATATATGAAATTTATTGTCAAATTGGTTTCCATACAACACCCAGTGCTCATCCCAAAAGGTGCCCTCCTCAATACCCATCACCCACCCTCCCCTCCCTCCCACCCCCCATCAACCCTCAGTTTGTTCTGAGTTTTTAACAGTCTCTTATGCTTTGGTTCTCTCCCACTCTAACCTCTTTTTTTTTTTTTTTTTT
>NW_026057585.1:14723025-14824948 GCF_023721935.1 Panthera uncia
TGGAATTTTCACCCAGCTCATAATCATTTAGAGTCAGTCCATTAGTCACTTCATTTCTCACTGAAACTAGTTTTCTGGGATTGGGTGGACTCTGATGAGAAATGTTATGTACTCACCTCTGGCAGACTTTGGAAGGTACCTTATTGTAACTAATGGACAAATCCTAGAAAGAAGATCAAAAAGGAATCCTGTCTCTACTCTAGTTAGATGCCATCAATCAGGATTGGGGAAACAGCGACACAAGACCTACACAAAATTTAAAGCATTCTAGACTCTGGCTCTGTCAGAGAGTTCCAGAGTTTCTAGGCACAATGCAACTGTGGTAGGGTCCCCTCCCTATGGGAAAAAAAAAAAAAAAAAAAACGCTTTAAGGCAACCTGGTTATGTGCATACATGACATCCCTCAAGACCTTGTAACATGAGTCCACTTAATCAGACTGCATGTTTGTATATTACCATATATGGGAGACAAAGAAGTAAAACAATACAAAAAACTACACAACGTGGCATTCGGGACTCAGTTCTTTGGGTACAAATCCCAATTGAGCAGTGACTGCATGAATAAAGTTGCTTCCTGGAAAGAAAAGCCTCCGTGTCATGACTCTGTGTGAGAATCCTGCACAAATATAGTTAACTCAGATGTTGAGAGGCCTCAGTGAAGAAAGAGAATGTACACAAAAGTCTCATCCTGTGCTTTATTTTTAATTTTTTAATGTTTATTTTTGACAGACCAAGCACGAGTGGGGAGAGAGGCAGAGAGAAGGAGACACAGAATCCGAAGCAGGCTCCAGGCTCTGAGCTGTCAGCACAGAACCCCGACACAAGGCTCAAAACTCACGAGCTGTGAGATCATGACCTGAGCCGAAGTCGGATGTTTAACCAACTGAGGCACCCCGATGCCCTGTGCTTTACTAGACACCAGGGTCCGTGTTGAATCCTAAGCTGGGGGAGGGTGAACTCCAGAATGGCTGATGTGTCCAACCTATCATCTGCTGGTAGAGCCTTATCCCCTTTTCCCAGCTGAAAGCACACAAGGTCTTCATCTCTGATAGGGAGGAGGTTAACTGGTTGAGTTCTCTTCCATTTTAGCTTCCAGTTTCGTGAAGTTCTATTTTTCTTCATGGTTCAGAATAAAGAAATTAAAAGGCTTCATCAAAATGTGGAGGTTTTATAATATACCAGCCTTAACCTTGAGAGTCAAATGTCTGTCTGGTGGCAGTAACAAGTAATTGCATAATCATTTCCTGGCTGTAAGTGGCACGAAGGCAGCTTGGCGGGTCTGCCTTAGTCACACTGGTGACAGGGAATACTGTGGAGTGGGTTCTTGTGTGGGGACTTGTGGGCACCAACTTTAGCTTCTGTGGCTGAACCACTAAGTATGCTTTGAACTTTGACTCCTAACAGTTGAGTTCTCTGTGGATGGTTACAACCGAACTTCAGAAACTGCAGCCGCTCGCGCTAACACTGGAGATTGGCCAGTTCTTGGCTGGTGACATGACACAACCTCTCTCAGAATTAATTGCTTGGGCATGCGTGCTTCTGGACTCACCCCAGCACCTCCGCCATAGCAGCAGTACATTTGAGTTATGACTGCTCTGTGCCCACAGGTGGTGGGCATGCAGATGGTCTACATTTAGTATGGATTATCCTCCTGCCAATAACAAAAAGTAAACATAAACATCCCTACATTTACAGTCTATGGCTCATGAAGTCATTTCACAGACTTCAGCTCATCAAATTTAGAGTAGCATCTGAAAGGCAGGTAGGCCCGCCTTATTCTCTTTCCATTTTAGAGATGAAGAAACTGAGGCTTGGTAGGATGATCTGGCCCTCCCAAGGCCAGACTAATGGAAACCCACAGATTGAAACTCTTGGCCAAGTTAAGACTCAACCCCAAGTGTCCTGGCTGCAAGTCAAATAAACACTCTTTATTCAAATACGATACAGCAATGCATGAGAGCTGATTTTTCAAAATTATTTCTACAATTCCTAGGGCCTTTCCTCTGAGAATCATTCAGGTAGCTGCTGAGATCCAAGGTTAGGTGGAAACATGGCTGGATCACAGCCCGTGCATCTTCTGCTGTCAGCGTGTACTGATGCAATTGAAATGTGTCAGTCTGTCTGATCAGAGAATACTTTTGAATTTTCTAGTGATTTGAACGTCTCTCAGGAAAGGGTTTTTTGCTTTGTTTTCAATGATAATTTAAGATCTGTCTTCTCATTTGGATATTCTCTTTTTTGTACTTTTAGGCACAGGTAGAATACCAGATGTTTGGTATATATGATCTAATTTATCTAATCCTTTTAAGAATTCATCAAAGACTGATCACGAAAACTCTAGTCCTGGATGAGTGAATCTTCTACAGTAGGGCTAGATGTTAAGACTATTTGGCCTACTTTATTGTTGTATTTGACTTTTTGTCTAAGAAGCAACATGGACTAATGGTTAAGGCCTCATGAGGACTTAGAAACCAGACTGTCTGGCTCTACCACTTACTAGCTGGATGAGGTTGGGCAAGTTGCTTACACTGCTTGTTTCTCTATAGTTAAGAATGAGGTGATGATAGAACCTTATTTCAAAGGGTTTTTATGAGGGTAAATGAAATAATATGTATAAACAAGAGAGTTTTAAATTTGCATCTTGGCCACCATTTTTAATTAAAATTTTAAGGTAATAAATACAAAAATAAATGTTACAGATGTTAAAAGTTAACTCAGACATGAAAAACAAAACCTCTTTTGTATGTATATTGGCCTTTGGAAGAAGCATCTTGAGTTAATTTCTCACATTAGTAATGCTTTAAGAATGATGTTTTAGGAGCACAAATCGAACATGGTGCATGGTATATTAGTTATCTACTGCTATGTAACCAATTACTCCAACACTTAGCAGCTAAGGACAACAAACCTTTATTTTCCCATGTTTTCTGTGGGTCAAAAATTGGAGTAGCTCATTGGTTATTCTGGCTCAGGATCTCCCATGAGGCTTTGATCTAGGGGTCAGCTACAGTCATCTCAGTTTCCACTGGGGGAGAGTCTGCTTCCAAGCTCACTTATGGGGGCCTCTCCACATGGCTGCTTCACAACATAGCAGCTGGCTTCTCACAGAATGAGCCAGCCAAGATGAGAGACTGGGAGCACTCAAGGTGAAAACTAGCCTCTTTATAACTTAATCTCAGAAGTGACAGCCCATCACTTATGTTCCATTCTGCTCTTCAGAAGTAAATTACTAAATCCAGCTCACACTCAAGGGGAGGAGATTGTAAAGGCATAAATACCAGGATGAAGGGATCACTGGGGGCTATCCTAGTGGCTGCTTACCACAGATGGGTAAATTGAAAGATTATTTAAGCCAAGTATGTGGTCTGTCTAAAGTGCCTGGGTTAGTTTGGAGAAAATTAGTTGACTAAAATTTAGTTCTTTGAAGAAAAACAATGTCCTAATGATTCCTTAAACCAACATTTACTGCATTCCAGGCTCTGCAGAGAATACAGGAGCACATAAGAGAGGGGAGTCTCCTTGGGGAGGTCATTTTCTTTATCTTTTCTTATTTAGGGAATGCCCTTCCAAGGCTCAAAGTGTCGAGAGAGGGAAAGAGAGAGGAGGCGGGGGCAGGGGTTGCGGCGGGTTGGGGGGAAGGAGAGTTTTCAGATGCATAAGAAGTGGGCTCAATCTCACAGAAACAGAAAAATGGAAGCAGCAACTAGATATTCCTTGGAAAAAGCTGTTGAAAATTTAAAATTATAAAATCCCCAGGTATCTGGAAGTCATTCATTCATTCATTCAACAAGTATGTATTGAGCTCCTTCATGTACTTCACCATTCTAGGCTTTGAGGATACAACAATGAACCTGACACAATTCCTACACTTGAAGAGCCGACATCCTTGCAGATGGTGACAAAGCAATAGAGATGTAAAAATAGGTACTGATGGGTGTTACCAAGGGGGGAACAAAACAAAATAAGTGAAGAGAGCATTATTTTATCTAGTAGGGTGGTCAAGGAAATGATTTTTGAGCAAAAACCAAATTTAAGTGAGAGGAAGAAATATGTGAATATATGAGTGCTTAGTGGTGGGAGAACATCAGCAAGGTGCAAGAGTGGTTGGAGAGAGTTACAAGGCAGAGAGTGACAGGAGATGATGTCAGAGAGGGAGATCAGGCCAGTCTTGTAGGTGCAGTAAAGAGGAAGGTTTTAAGTAGGGGAATGACGTGATCCTATTTCCATCTCAGAAAGCTTACACTCAATGCTATGGACCGAGGTAGAGCTGAGCCTGTGACATCAACGCTGTTTGCCATTTTTCTCCAAGTAACTCCTATATTAGCTTGCTAGGGCTGTTGCAACAAATACCACAGACTACTGGGCTCAAACAACAAAAATTCATTGTTTTCTAGTTCTGGAAGCCAGAAGTCAAAGATCAAGGTACGAGCAGGCCAGACTCCCTCAGAAGGCATTAGGGAAGAATCTGAGCTTCTGGTAGTTTTGTGGCAGATAACTCTAATATTCACATGTGTGTGTGTCTGAACTCCCCTTTTTTATAAAGATACCAGTCATATTGGGTTAGGGTCCCACCCTTCTCTAATATGACTTCATCTTAATTAATTACATCTGCAATGGTCCCATTTCCAAGTAGGGTCACATTTTGAGGTGCTGAGGGTTAGGACTACAATATATGAATGGGGAGGGGGACTCAATCCGTAATGGTTATAATTTTTTTATATACTCAGATTGTTGGAGAGCTTTCTAGAAAATATAAAAGCTTCAGCAGAGGTTAGTAGAAGAGGGTATAGCACGGGAGGAAGAAAGTGTACCAAAGAGAGGCAGATGCCACACCACTTGATAGAATGTTCCTTTCCTGCTCAGGAAGGATAGACTTTGGCAGAAATTGAAGTAGTTGCCAATGGAAACAATACCACTTTTACCCATGTATTTTCCTGCTTATCAGCCTTCAGCCCTAAGTGAGTTATCCCCCCACCCCTTTTTTTTCCTCACCTTCCGTGTCAAGATCACACATCTTCTCACCAGGAGAGGAAGACTCCTAAGCACTTTTGTGTGATGAGCTCATTAGGAACAAGCAACCTATTTAAATGAATTAATGAAACACTCCCTGAATTCTGTGCAAATTAAACCTGCATCATATGAAGAAGGGAGGAAAAGTCTGCTGTGGTTTTGTAGAAAGGTGGGAAATGCCCTCGGTGTTTATTACACTTAATGATGAGATATTGTTGCCTGGGTGGTTTGAAGGAGAAAATTTACATTAATGCTATGTGATGAAATGAATCTACACTAGTGTAAAAGAAATTGTTTTCTTTACCTTAATCCAGTCTGTCTGGTCTACTTGTATTACTTGATTTATTTTTCATTTTCCTTAAAATATCTGACACAATCCCATTTTTTAAGGTCTTGCCTCAAAGATGACTTTGTGTAGATATCCAAGAGGGGCATGAAGGAAAGAGGGGAGTGATAAACCCTAAATTAACCACCCTGGAATGATGCCTCAGCCGCATCATCAGTTCAAAGCCGCTGAGCAGAAAGACTCAAACAACTGGGTGTGCTCTCTTGGGACTTCTCAGCACAGCCGAAAATACAATTAAAATTGTGCAAAAAGTCCAACTTGAACTTGTAATCTCATAAGTTATTTTTAAAACAATTAGCACTTTCAAAGTTCTCAAGATGTTAAAATTACCTTTGTTTTTTTTCCAAGACAATCCTGTAATACAGCTAGTGGGGTGGGAGTGGTAGAAAGAGCCCAGGAATGAGAATGTGCTGAAGCAGGTTCTTGTGTTGCCTCCTTCCACTAACAAGGCAAGAAACTCTGAGGGGAACCTCTGATCTTTCTGAGGCTCACTTTCTTCATACGTATGATGAAAGCATCAAATTTGATCATTGCTGTGTTTACCTCTGGTTTTAGCATTCTGTCGTTCTGCATCAAGACATTCAATGAGTATTTGGCCAGGGATTCAGATTTGTAAATGGGAAAGGGAACTGAGGCTCAAACAAAATCGGGATGGACAAATTTGAATGGCAGACTTGAGTCAGTTTCTTCTTATTTCAACTCCCTCTACCTCATTGCAAGTTAACTTCATAATTTCAAGAGCCCCCATTTGTCATCCCTCTCCCATTCTTGCCCCCATTCAATCTGTTGACCATATCATTTCATTTCCTTTTTCAAAATTCTTCAACTGCTCCCTTTTATCCAATGCATGTATTGAATACAGATCTATGTGCATGAGTGCTGGAGATATGTGGTAGAGAGAACAGACAACTCTCTGCTCTGAAAGAGCCTGCTTTATATTGGCAAGAACAGGCAGGCAGACAATAAACAAATACACATGACATAATATCAGGAAGTAAATATGATGAAAAAAAATCAAAACAGTGGAAGGACTGCTATCTAGACATGGTAGTCATAGAAGGTGTCTCTGGGGACTATTTGAACAGACACCTGAAGAAACCAACCAAGAAACTATGTGGATATCAGGGTAAGGCACTGTAGGCAGAGGGAAGAGCCAGTGCAGAATCCTGGGGTGGGGTGGGCTTGGCACAGTGCTTCCAAAAAACAGCATGTGGGTTTGCATTTCTAGAACAGAGTGAACAAAGGAAAGTTTGGAAGATGATAAGTTAGCTAATCTTAGACCAAATAATCTAGGGCCTTATAATGGAAAGGGCTTTAGATTTTATTTTTGGAAAAACCAGTGGAAAGTTTTGAGCAGGGAAGTGACATGATCAGATATTTTTTTCAAAGGATCATTCTGTCTTGTTGGTAGAAGTTTTACTAAAGGGAGACAAGAGCAGAAGCAGAGACCATAAAAGCACTATTGTGTAACCCAGGTGAGAAACAATGTTGGCTCATACTGGGATGATATCACAGGATGTGTGAAAAGTATTGGGATTTCAGATATATTTTGAAGCCACTGCTAGCCTTGTCTATGACTTGCATGTGAAATGATGAGAAAAAGAATCATTAAGGCTGATTTCAACATTTTTGGCTTAGTGTTTAGGCATGTGCCTAGTGTTATATATGCATGGTGAAGGATGAGCAGCTGAGTTGGGAAGAGAGGTGATAAATCAACTATTCAGTTCTGGATACAGTAAGCTTAAGCTGTCTGCAGCCATCTAAATACAAATGTTATGTAGGCAGTTGGGTACGAGTCTGTAGTTAGAGGCTGGGGCAAGATTTGGAAATGAGCAGCATATTTGAAGTCATGGGACTAAATGAGATCATTTTAGCAAATGAGTGTAGGAGAAACAAGCCAATGACTGAGCCCTGGGGCACTCCATTGTTTACAGTTTGGGTGGAGAAGGAGACTCCAGCAATGGAGACAGATCACAGACCATTCACCAACTTTCCCCACCACACCTGCCAACCTAGATGCATCTGCATCAACATCCTTTCTTCTTGCTGTTACATTAACTGCCCATGCTCCTGTCCGAAACCACTAATTCACTGACACGTGGAATCCTGTTCCTTGTCCTCAAGAACATCATTCCAGTAATTATCCCCTTTCCAGGCTACAAATTCAGACCATTTCTTTCCCAGACCCTTCTCATCAAGATACAAATATCCTTTTTTAAATCAATCAATCAATCAATCAATAAGAAAAGCTCCTTTCCCATATTCTCCTCCAGCTACTGTCCATTTTATGGTCTCCTCTAGAGCAACACCCTTCAAAACAGCTGGCTAAAGTTACTTACATTAATTCTTATCCTATTCTTTCTTGAACCTACTTCAGTCTGATCTTTGACCTCAAGACTCCACCAAAACCTCCTCTAAGAACCTCCACATTGCCAAATCCAAAAGTCAACTCTTAGCAACATTTAAACTGCTGACCACAACTTTCTTCTTGAAACAATTGTTTCGCATGGCTTCTGGAATACATTCTTTCTTCTTTCCTTTCCTACCTCACTAGCTGTTTCTTCCCAAACTCTAATCCATTCAAGTATTTACTGCCTACTATGTGCCTCCATTGTTCTTAACACTGGAGATATGGCAATGAACAAACCAAAGCCCTTTATGTCTTGGAGCACAGCACATTCTAGTAGGTAGAGATGGAAATTGATATTCTGGAAGCCCAGTGAAGACAGTGTTTCAAGAAGGAAGGGGGATCAACTGCACAAATGATAGAGATGAGTGAGATGAGGGCTGGGAATTCACCAATGGATTTGACAGTAAGTGTGTGTGGGAGGATGGGAGGTGATAGTACTCCTGATATGAGTTTTAGTGAAGGACTAAAATAAAATTGTTTGGAGCAGATTCCTGATCAAAGGGTAGGTTAAGAAGTGGTAGAAAGTATACTCTGCTTTTTTCAAGACATTTTGAGATGTCTTAGTCTTCCTTTTCTCGAAAACATTTCCTTGCACGTTTCATCTTTCAGGGTTCAGCTTACATATCATTTCTCAGGAACGTACTCTCTGAACACCCAATCTAAATTGTTCTTCCTGTTATTTTCTCTCACAGGCCCATCTTATTTTCCATCACTACACTATCATGTTTGTAATTATAGATTTGAGTGTTTGAAATCTACTTATGTCTGTCCCACTATTCTTTAAGTTCCATTAAAACTGTTTTAAGCGCTGCAAAATGAGTGCCTAGAGTATCACTGGCACAATGTATTTATTGTTTGAATGAGTGAATGAATGAATGAATGAATGGTTAACCACTCTTCTTTCTCTGGGGCTGTGCAGGATTGTGCCACGTCAACTTAGTATGGAACTACATTTCCCAGAATCCCATTTCTCTTATGACTCCAGAGTAGTGTTGACACAACAAGAAGTTGTACAAAATTTGAAAAGCAGAATTAGGGGCACCTGGGTGGCTCAGTTGGTTAAGCGCCCTACTCGAGTTTGGCTCAGGTCATGATCTCCTTGTTTTTGAGTTTGAGCCCCACATTGGGCTCCATGCTGTCAATGCAGAGCCTGCTTGGGATTCTCTTGTGCACGCTCTCTCTCTCTGTCCCTTCCACATGTGTTCTTTTTCTCCCTCTCTCAAAATAAATAAATAAAGTTTAAAAAAAAAAGGCAGAAGTAAAGCAATAGTTATTACTCTCAGAAGGTCTTGTAGCCAAATATGTAGAGAACAGTTTCAGAAGTGCCCAAAGGCTTCTGCTTATGATTTCTTTTCTCCATTCTCTATCGAGCTCTTCTTTCTGACTACTAGACCTGACTCCTAGGTTCAAAACCAATGTCTGGCTGCTGATCCATAGACGTGGAACCACACAGAGGCCACAGC
Organism: Panthera uncia; assembly: GCF_023721935.1. NCBI lineage: Eukaryota > Metazoa > Chordata > Mammalia > Carnivora > Felidae > Panthera > Panthera uncia. The sequence goes on from NW_026057585.1 coordinate 14,732,255, forward strand.
TTCCTATAGGCCTATCAAAAACCTTCCCCTTTATAGTCCCAGTAAGGTCTCTTAGATTCTCTGTAAGCTTGGACTTGTCTACCTTGCACCAGTGCCTCAGGAAGATTAGTTATTGACTCCATCTTGGTTCCCCCAACTTTCCTTTCCAGATGTAACTTCCCTATTATTTGTCACAATTGTATAAGATCTTATTCTGGGGGCGCCTGGGTGGCTCAGTCAGTTAAGCATCCGACTTCAGCTCAGGTCATGATCTCACGGTTTGTGAGTTCCACCCCACATGACCCCTTGCTGTCAGCACAGAGCCTGCTTCAGATCCTCTGTCCTCCTCTCTCTCTGCCGTTCCCCCACTCGTGCTCTCTCTCTCTCTCTCTCTCTCTCTCTCTCTCTCTCGTTCTCGCTCTTGCTCTCTCTCTCCCCCCTCCCTCAAAAATAAACATTTGGGGGAAAAAAGATCTTATTCTGTAATAAATCTCTTATCCAATAACAGTCATAGTAGGTCTAGCTTTCTGATTAAATTTCAGTGTTTAATTTTTTTATTGGTTATTGCTATTATTTATTCATGGGCTCAGCCACATGGAATTCTACTCTTTAAGGCTGATCTGATCATAGCTGGTGCTGAGTGTTCCACCTACCAGCATCAGGAACCAGCCTCAGTGCTAATATGGCCCCATTCCCAAGGGGAACCAGACAGCCATCTGATTATTTTGGACTACTTCCATCACAGAAGGGCAGTGCTTTGTTCTCCCTGGAATAAACACTTAACTCTGGATATGGATTAACCTTCTTTGCCCAGAGTGCTTCTGCCAAAATCATCATCTATGGATTTACATCTATGGATTGTTCATTATTCTATAGTCCATTGCTTCTGACCAAGGTATTTATTTTGTAGCAAATTAAGTGCAACAATGGTCTTGTGTTCACAGAAATTAGCAGTATTATCATATTCCCGATAATGCTGAAGCAGCTGACCTGGCAAGACTTAAGATTCAGTTATGGTTCCAGCTGGCTGGCAACACTGGGATGATATATGTATATAGTACTCCAGGATGCAGTATATACCCTGAATCAGGGACCAATGTAGGTTGATGTTTTATGCATAGCCAAGATTTTCAGGTCTGAGAGTTAAATGATGGATATGAGAATGAGTCCTTTCACAGTTACCCCCTTAGTGCTCCTTAGTAAAATTTTGCTTCTCATCCCTATAGTTTTAGGGCATGCTGGTTTAGAGTCTTTAGTTTCCAAGGTAGTAATGCTTCCACCAAGTGATTCAACAAATCCATTAAGTTTGAAGTTAAGACTGCTGCCTGGCCACTTTGGGCTCTTCAAGACACTGAACCAAACAGGCAAAAAGGGAAGTTACTCCTGTGGGGTAATTGATCCTATCAAGGGGAAATTAAGTCACTCTTACACTGGGTCAGGAAAGAGCATATCTAGATCAGAGCTGGGAGTGCCTATTAGTATTCTTATAACCTGTGATAAAAATTAATGGAAAGCTATAACAAATCAAACCAGTAGACTCCATTAATGGTCATGCATAAAGTTTGGGGAACCCCACCCATCAAGAAGTTATGACCAGCTGAGGCAGAAAGGAATATGAAATAAATAGTGGAAGAAGGAAGTTAGAAATAACAGTTATACTACATGACCAGTTGCATAAAGGAGAAAGGTGGTAGGATAAATCCTTCCTCCTTGCTTTAATATAAATGTATTTGGATGGATGGATGGATAGATGGACAGGTAGGTAAGTAGATGATAGAGGATACATAGATAAATAGATAGATAGATGATAGATAGATAGATAGATAGATGATAGAGGAAGGAAAGAAGGAAGACAGCCAGAAAGAAAAAAGAAGAAAGAAGATATTTAGCCAATTTCTTCTATTCTCCAGCTAAGATTTGTTCATAATGATTAATCTTACATCTCAATATTTGAGTTGCATTCTATCAAAATAGGAGTTCTTCAGCAAGAGGAATTAATGTTACCAAGAGGTAAATAAAGGGACATAGGAGATTTTGTGTATCTTCTTTCAGTGGGAGAAGTTGCATATTTTTAAATAATTGTACCATGTTTGGCAGAAGCATGATTTTGTTTTTGTCTTTATTTAGAAATTAAGCCTGTTTAAAAAAGAGTGCATAAATGCCAGGTCGACAAGGAATGAGTTGTGTCGGATTATGGTGTATTGATTTGGTTGATCTGGAAAATACATTTCCCAAAATCCTCTCCTCAGTGGCTCCAAATGAGAGGCAACCAAGGAACTTAGCTGAGGTCTGGAAGATGGAAAGGAAGTAGTGGCCATTACTCACAAATTTTCAAGGTCAGATAAATGGTCATAGACAAGCATAGGGAGCCTGCCAGATTCCAGCTTTTCCTGACTCCATTCAGCTTCTAGATTTTCTTCCTGTTGGCTGGCCCTGTTGACCAACAGCAGGGCCAGACCTAATACCACATGCTTGACTGTGGATCCACACAGGTGACAGTAACATAGAGATAATAGATTCCTAGACATCTCCATAAGCTTCCTTTTGGTGGCCAGTGGCTAGATGTGCTTGTCTTCTCAGATATTCCTGAGAATAAACTCTGACCTGTCCACTCACACCAGTGTTTCAAGAGGGCTAATAGGTAACTTATTTCTTATCCTTCAGTTTACCTTCCCAGACCTTTACTTCTGCTATTGTATGAGATCTAATTCTTACAACAAATCTCTTACCTAATAGCACTCATAGTGACTCTACTTCTGTGGCTGACAGACTCATTATTTAAAATTCACCATGCATAGCTTGGACTATGTGCAACACCTAATGCCCTCAATATCCCTGTTCTCATAGTAGCCCTATGTGTTCTCATATGGGAAGGATCTGAAAACATTTTGCTTTCTTTCTTGAGACTGGTTATAAGGAGAAGAGTAAAGAATTCATATCTTCTCTGTTTAAAAACTCTGTAATTTTGGATTTTTCACGTTAAGTTGCTAGGCATTGAGAGGACAGAGAAGACATCTGATGTTTCATTGGATACTAGAGTTAGAAATGCCAGAGACCTCCCTTAATCCACCTAATATAGTTATTATGAAAAATAAAAAAATAAAGCAAATATCTTTTCTAATGGCGCTAACCGTATTCTATGAAATGCTGATGTGTATTGTTAAAGTGACTTATTTATTCTTGGATGCCATGTTGTTTTTTCCTGAATATTAGGTACTTCTCTCCAAAACACCACTACCCTTGGCCTCAGAGGAGAGTAAACTTAGGTATCAAGTGTTACTTATCTGTTCCTTTGAGGTAGAACTGGAAAGGACACCAAATCATAAACAGAATGGCCTTTTATAAAAGGGAGGCATCTCTGAAAGATAATTAAAACATCTCCAAAAACTCAGATAAATTACTGGCTGGTCAAGTACTCATTTTCATTTGGAGTGTGGGTTATGGAGAATTGAGTGCTTTCCCTGTGTAATTTATGGAATTACATCTCATGTTGTTTGATAGAATCTACAAGAGCTGCATTAGCCATGGTCCCAGCAAGAAACACATGTCACATGAACCATGGAGACTTTAATGGAGAGACTGTTTGCAACACTTGGGATAGGGTTAAAGGAAACCAGTGAGGCTTGATGAAGCAACATTGGCCTAGCAAGAGTGGACAACAAAGGCCCTGACCCAAGGGAGGAAGAGGAATGAGTGGCTTTGGGAACCTGGAGAACTGGAGGAAGCTGAGAGAGAGAGCCTGAGATGGTCACTGCCAACCCTCAGCCCAACCCTTCCTAGGGAATAAATATCTTTGCTTCAATGTCTCCCACCCACCCTTGCCAGGGCCTCCCACTCTCCAAACTCAATCATAAGCTGGGGGTCGGGGACTCTGGTTGGCACAGACCATACAGATCAGCCCTCTATGGTCTATGTGGGGTGAGGAGTGGATCTAGGGACAAACAGAAAATGTCCACACAGGCTATTGCATCCATTAATCTTTACACGGGAGAAAATTAATCCTATTATTCCAGATGTAACCACCCTGCTCTTACATGTTCTTGTCCTGCCGTGGACATGCCTGAAAGACTACTCTTCATTTGGTAGGATGCAGTCAAGCTCCTTAGTCATTGCACATAAAGGTTAGCAAGACAGTAAGTATTCATTTGAGTGAAAAGTACTTGGTGGTTTTGTTTTGAAGTCTCTTTTGTATTTTGTCTTTTTGAAGAGCCATGAGGGCATACATTTTTAATTTAGCTGCCATGCATCAAAATTTACTGGCCTGTTTTGGGACTCCTACATTTGGGATGGCCCAGAAGAAAATATAGTAATTTTATTATTATTAGGAAAATTAGTCAAGCACAAAACCTATCCATGATGGCTTCATAGAACCTTTGGTATTTGTAAAAGAACTTAAATGGATATTGCCTTTTCCTTATTCCTTCTTATTTTCATTGAAATAACTTACTGCATTCCAAATACCAAGTGATTCTAATGAACGAAACAATTCAAGCCATTTTCATCAGATAAATGACATTCAATAACCACAAAATGTCTGTGGACTGGATTGTGCTGAGAATGAACAAGGTTTTCCCTATGACCGTGAGACCTGCAACAGTCAGGCCTCATCTCCATGCCCATCTACTGTCAATAGCAGGCTGGGATTTCCCACGGCAGGAGGTGGGAGCCTTGGATTCTGTCATTGGAAATGATAGGCCACTGCTCCGCCATTAAAGCTCTGGATTAATCTCTTTGTCCTTGATGAAACTACTTGATTACTGTCCCCCTATGTCAGGTTTTAGCATCTTCTGTCCATTTGATCTTTCTCCTACTTCATGCCTCTGAATAAGATGCTTATATTCAGGGCTATCATTCTCTCCTCCCATCTTCACAGACTTGTTTGATGAGTGATTATAAGGAAGAATTCTGGCAAAGAGCAATTATTTTTCAAAATTTCTACCAAGGTCTCCTCATGCAAAGGAAAGTGAGTCTGCATTTCTAGGATGAGGGGGAAGTTTGGGAAAAGAGAGAAGTTGGATGCATCCCATTGTAAACAGGAAATCCCTTTGAAGAGTCATGTTTTATGGATAAAATTTGTATGGATTTTTCACTATCTTGATATCATTAAATGTAAAAACAATAGTTTCTGTAAATCTGAAAGAATTGAAGTTCCATGAAGTTCCACATGATGTATTTTTCTGTGGCCTCACATAGCCCTCCACACCACCATGGAATGTTGTCTGAGAAACACAGATTTTTATCAATCAAATTAGCAAAAATTAAATACACATGCATGCACACAACTCCCAGGGTTATGAGGGTTATTGACTGGCGGAAAGCAAACTTTCTGGAAGAAAATTTATCACGACCAGTCGAACATTCATATACTTTGATCTAGCAATTCAACTTTGGGAATTTGTCCTAGGAAATCAATCAAAGATGTGTGCAAAGAGAACTACAGAGATGTATATTTCAGGGATAACCTGTATGAGTGAAAAATCAAAAAGAACAAAAGTGTACAATTGAAGTGAATCTATTGAAAATTATGGTTAAAAAAAAAGGTATACCCAAATGCGGGCTACCGTACTAGGTATACGTTGGCTGATTACTGAAGCACCATTTCCCCTTCCTGTCCTAATAATGCTCAGATTTTGTTAGGGGATTCTTCCTACCTCTCCCTACACCCAGCCCATATACTTCAGGAGATGACCGAACCCTCAGCTCAATAAATAAATCCGATTGATTGATTAAGCTCATCAGACCACGCCCATTCCTTGCACTATAGTTACTAGTTCAGGGAAAAGAGGCCCAAACCACTCAGTACAAGGCATTTCCTATAGTGCCTCCTCCTAGGATTGCCTTTACCTGTATTTATGCCCTTTCAATCTGGGAGGCTGGAATGCTAAACACTGCCTGTTCAAATGTCTTCGTGACCAGGTTTCTCCCAAGAAATTCTCCCAACTGAATACACTCCTGTGAGATTTGGAAGCTGGCAAATGTGGCCCCATCTTTCTGTGTTAACATGGACATATGTGAGTACTTGCAGTTGCAACCTTCTCTGAACTGTTAAGGATCCTTACCTGGAAAGCAAGGGTAACATTGGGCCTCTTGCATGGAAATGTGGTAGATGGATGCCCTGGTAGGCTCTTTTTAAATATTCCTTTCCCAGACATTGTGACCGCAGTGTCACTCAACTGAGTGGTCTGAGAATTCTTGGGTACAGATGGCTATGTTTTTTCAAACCTTATTCTGCCCAGTCAGGAGCCAGACTAAGGACCTAAAAGTGGGTCTTGACATTCAGGTCAAGATATCGAGCAGGTATGCTCAGACCCCTGGTGGCCATACCATGAATATGGCTTATTTATGAACACAGCCTGCACCCATCTGACAGGTTTCCAGACAATAGAGATTTGATTTTTCCACAAGAGAAACCAAATAGGAACACAGGAAACTGAGAGCTGTTCTTGGCCCTGAGAGCTCTCTAATAAGTGACATTGACCAAATGCATTTATCCCTCAGGACCTCAGTTTCTTCATCAGAAAAATAAATGTTTAGAAGAGGTGTTCTCTAAAGTGCCTTCCAATTTTAGAAGCTCCATGTATTAGTGAGACAGAATGGTTGGAAGTTTTTATGCGAAGTCAATCTTTCTGCAACCAAAGGTCAGCCCTGAAATGTTTTTATTTCATATACATCTTTTTAAACATGCCCTTTAATAAATTTGTCCTATGGTACAATGCATAAAAAATAACAAAGTGTGTGGCACAGAATAGCAATGTCCAGGATACATTGTAAATTGACCCCTATGAAAATTGCTGATAGTTTATTTTATTTGGCCCATAAATCAGCAATTTTATATGACTCGATCTGCTAAAATTGTTAAAATGCAAAATTTTTAAATGTGTTGAGCATCAACAGATTAAGAAAGTTGAGATTTTTCGTCTGCCTCTGACTTCACACATTGATGCCAAAAATCTTCATTTTGTTTTTTTGGTGTGGGGTGGTGGAAAAAAGAATGATACTACGATATTTCAATTTATATAAAAGGCAAAAAGATATCTGAACTGCTTCTTTACCCTCTCACTGGAAGTCTCCCCAGTTCACTCTCCCCTGCAGAGCAGAGTCTAAAAGATGCTTGACCTGCACTCTGTGATATGCTGTCCTGCCCTGGTTCCCTGGGCATCCTAAGGGTGGCAGTCATTGAAGGTTATGGGTTACTATGGGCAACTTGTTTGCTTAGATCCTTTGTTTTTTTAAGTTTATTTATTCATTTTTGTGAGACACAGAGACAGGGTGGGAGGGAGAGGGATAAAGAAAGGGGGAGACAGAGAATCCCAAGCAAGCGCCAGTGCAGAGCCCGATGTGGGGGGCGAACCCATGAAACCACAAGATCATGACGGCGAAAACCAAGAGTTGAAAGCCCAATCGACCCAAGGATCCCTGCTTAGATCCTTTTAATCCAATTCTTTGGCAGAGTAGGCATAGGATCTGTGTCTGTGTCAACAATGCTGATAATATTAAACTAGCAAAGACAATATAGCACTTCTTTCATGTGCCAGGCACCAGTTGAAATGTTCTGTGCTGATGTATTAAGTCATTTCATCTTTACTTTCCTGCAATAGCCGCACTACTAGTTTACAGATGAAAAGACTGAGGCACATCAAGTTTTCTTTCCACGCTCAAGATCACACCACTAGCAAGTGATCCAACCAGAACCCCAGCCTCTCTCTGTAAGCTCATGCTCTGTTGCCTCTCTGGTTAGGCTTCCATACACTGATCAGAATGTCAGTATCACAGACACAGTTACAGAGTAATTCTCAGGACAGGGTCACTGCCACCTATGATCACAGACATGTTTACCAATGTGCTTTACAATGAATAAAAATGTATTTATTCACAATATTTATTTGTCCCAGAGAAGCTGGCAGACCCTCCTGCTCCTCTCTCTGTGTGGAGATGGAGGTATGGGTCCTCTACCTGTAGCAGGTCAGCATTTCCAGGCTGGTGGAGGCAGGTGTGTTTTCTACAAGTTAGTTTTCCTCTCTGAGATTCTCACGCATCGCCCTAGGGATATCCTCATTTGAACCCCTGCCCTGGATATTGATGCAGAACAGAATGTACCCGAACCATTTTGATTGTTTGCCAAGGTTTAGATGGATAAAAAGAGTATCATGTGATTTAATAAATGTACCAATAAAATTACTCCATCTATTCTTATTTACCTAGTATATTACTTATCTACTCTATATGAAAGAATTTTTAAACAGTAAACCTGTAGTGATTCTACACTCGAATGCATGTTATTGTCTTCAAGCCCTGCTCTATCACCATTTCCTTGCTGCTGCCTTTTTTCCTGAAGGGTCTGGAGATGTTGGTGATTGGTCTTCTGCACTGATTCACAGTGAAACCAGGCTGGCTATCTGACAGACCCTCCTGTCCTGAGCACAGTGGAATGTTATTCCTCCATTCAAGTGTGAGAATAACAGACGAGGCACCGTCCAGGACTGCTGGAGGAATTCACCTGGAGCCCTTGCCCCATGAGTCCTTCAAGACAGGACCACTCATTCCAAATAGAGACAATAAAATTTTAATTGCCCCAGGGTCTGTCATAAGAACCTGCAGGTGGATGATGAACTGTCTGTAGAACTTGGCTATTTTCCTTGGATGCACTTTCGAGTCTGAGAAATTTGCACATCTTTTTCCTTAGCAAGCAAGTTATTTTAAGAAAAGAAAATGCACTCACCCATTTAGCATTGTAAATTTAAGGTAAAACTTTGTCTTTTGTCAGGTTGGGGTTTCGTGATTTTTTTTCACTTACTCATGGGGTAACATCTGTCCCCACTTTGTCCACAAAGGTCCTCTTAGGGACTCACTGGGCTTGGATGTCCTGTCCTTAGGTCAGCAGTGATTTTCCTGCTGTAACAAGGCCTGAAAAGACATTGTCTGATGGTGTCCTTGGTGGGCCCAGAGCAATGATTTGAAAACATGCCCAAGGCTATCCTTTTGCCTTCTTTATCCAGACTGGGGTCCTCTCACAGCCCCATCTGGAGTGCTTGGCTCAGTGTTAGAAAAGGACAGATTCCTAGCAGATGGTTTATCAGAGGATCTGGCACATGGTCCGGCCAAGAAAACCTCATCTAATACCTTTGAGTTTGGGAAGCTTTGGAGCAAATAGTAGCTCCAAGCCTTCTGCACAACCAGGAATGTTTTGCTTATTAGATTTTTAAAATGATGCCCAAGTAAATATCTAGACAACAGCAGTTCTGGAGATCTGGCACCACAGCCAGCACCAAACTAATGTATCCCCTCAGATCAGCTTTGTGACATCCATGAAGTTTGGGAAAGGGCCAGCCTCTGGGGTCTGAAAGGAATAAGGCTAATCCTAAAGGATATCAGGCATTTTGACAAGTGATATTTTAATTTAAAAGACGCAACTCTGATCAGCACTAATGTCTTGAATATCTAATAGGCTGCTCAAAATTAATATGTTCAGACCTAGACCTTTCACAGCCTTCCTCCCTCTCAGTTAACGGTAACTCCATCTTTCCATTTGCTCAAGCCAAAAACCATTAGAGTCATTCTTGATTCCATTTGCTCTCATATACAACATCCAGTTCATCAAATTTTTTCAACTCTACCTTCGCAGTGTGTATCCCATTCAAACTGTGTTATCGCCCTGGATGGAGCTGCCATTGTCTACCAACCAGATTATCAGAGGTGCCTCCTAGCTGACACTTTAGTCCCCATTTTTACTCTTATTAAGTTTATTCCCCAGATAGCATTTTGAGTGAGACTGACAAAAATCCGTGTCCCAGCATGTCACTTCCCTATTGGGACACTCTGGTAGCTTCCCTTTGCATACACTGTGAAATCTCCCACAGGCCAGCAAGGCTGTACATGATGGAGCCCCTTGTGTCTGCACTGGTCTCTCATTGCTCTCTCTGGCTTATTCTGCTCAAGCCACACTGGCCACCTTTTTGACCCATGAACTCTCAAGGCGTACACCCATCTAAGACCTTTGAGTTAGCTGTTCTCTTTGCTGGAGTGCTCTTCCTGAAAATATCCAACTCATTCTGCCATCCCCCCCCTCCTACCCCCTTGCCACTTATTTTTTCCTATGGCATTTATCACCATCAAGTATACTATAATATGCTCTATATTCTTCTCTCATTTTGTTTATTCTGTCTTTCTTTACTAGAATGTATACTTCTTAAGGACAGAGTGTTTTGTCCCCATTTTTAAAAATTATTTCCATATTGCCAGCACCTATTCTTGAGCTTGACACAGAGTAGGTTCTCCAAAATTTTTTTCTTGAATAAATGAATCATATATTTCCCAAATATGTGTCAGGCACTGTGCTAATTGATAGACTTTCAGTGGTGAGCAAAATAGACAAGGATTCATGATCTTGTGGATCTTAAAATCGAATAGGCAGGGAATATGGTCATTTAACAATTAGATGTAGAAACGAAAGTTGAAGCATTTTAAGAACTTGCAGAACTGGAAAATGTTGAATGAAGCTAGAGAGTATGGTTTGAGAAATGACACTGTGAGACAGAAGTCAAGCTATGTTGAGGTTTGGGGTGTGATCCTAGCCATGAGATGCCATTGAAGGGGTTTAAGCAGGTGAATGACATAGTCCCACATGTACTTTATAAAGTCCTCTCTGGCAGCAGTGTGAGAATGGGTTGGAAGAAGTCATCAGTGGATGCAGGGAGATGTGGTGAGAGATGATTACTGCAGTACAGGTGAGGGGTGATGGTCACAAGCCGGGATAGTCTGTGTAAGACAGATGGGCAGGAGCCTAGTGCCAGCCTGAATAGAATTTGGATGGATTTTTGTGGTTAGGGAATAGGAGGGGTCAAAGATGAACCCCCAGTTCTGCCTTGAGCAGTAGGTGTATGCCATTTCCTGCGAGGCACACTGCAGTAAATGGGATATGGGATGCAGAGTGGGAATGGGAAGAAGGTCATGAGTCATCTTCTGACACATTGAGTGCGACATATACATATGCAACAGCCCTTGGTGGCTTCCCTGCTTAGGAGCAAGCCTGAGCAGGAACAATGGATTAGAGTCCTTAGTTTACAGATAGATGGTGATCCGAGTCACTGAGGTGGATGGGATCACAAGGAAAGAGTTAAGATGAGTAAGGAAGGTGGTCTGGGACAGAATGCCACCTAACTCCACTATTCAAGGCTTGATCATGTAGGCAGAAAAGTCTACCATGGAATTAGGGGGAAATAAAACATTGAATCTGTGAAGGCAAGGGAAAGGAGGATTCTATAGAGGAGAGTACAGTTAGCTGTGCCAAATATTATTAAGAGATCAAGCAAGGCAGGGCTGCAAGTGGGACTCATCACATGGAGGCACTAGTGAGAACAGTCTCAGAGGAGCACGTGGCATAAGATGATGGGACGGTAATGAGACGTGATGGGAAGGTGAGTAAATGGAAGCAGTGGGTAGACATTCGGCAAGAAATGTAGCTGCGAATGGGAGAGGTGGGTATGGGAATTTTAAGGCAAGGGAGACTTAAGAGGCTGGAATATTTGAGGGAGGCAGTGGTCAGGGAGAGGCTGAGCATACTTTGGCAGTCATACAAAGATCAGAGGGAAAGTGTTCCATACAGAGAGAATGGCCAAGGCTCAAAGCACATGAATTCAGCACAGGCAAGGAACAGAAAGATCAGTGTGGCTAGAGCTAGTGTCAAAAGGGTGGGGGCCAGCTGGGAGAATTGGGCTGCTCACAAAGTCTCTAGACAGCCATGGCAAGGAGTCTGCATTTCATTTTAAATGTGATGTTCAGCCATGGGACAGCTCTAGTGGGGAGAGGTATGATATGAACTCATCTGAATGGGCGTATCACACAGGTAAGGGAGAACAGCATTCCTTGTCCACAGCCCTTCTGATGTACCCTACTGCCTCCTAATGTCCCTCCAGCTCTCTGCTGTGCTCAGAGACTATTCCACACTTTTAGAAAGAGATGAGAAAAGAAATAAACCACATCACCCAGAGAAGGTAGAGAGGGAGATGATATCCCACCATCCTTGTGAGATATCCTGTCTCTCCTCTTCTCAAAAGCACCCACTATCCCCACCTCACTGACAGGAGCATTCAAAGCCCTCATCTTGACTCATGATGCCCAGTGGAAATCGCCCCACTCCCAAACCCTCTCCCTGTACTCTCTCCCTTCCAGCCAGACTTGCCAGATCAGCTCCTGTCACCAGGGCTTTGAACCTGCTGTTCCCTCTGCCTCGCATGCTCTTCCTCCAGGCATCCTCAAGGTCCCATCCCTCACCTTATACAGACCTTCACTTAAATGTCACCTCTAGTGTGGCTTTTCCTGGGTGCCATATCCAAATTTTCAATACCTCCAACATATTGGCAGCTCCTTGCTTTTATGACATTCTATTTTACTTAATTTTGTTTATTCTCATATCCTCTACTGAAATTAAAACTCCATGGGAATGGATGGTCTGGTTTGGTTTGTCTTAGCATCTAAGACAAGTAAGTAAGATTTAATTCTGATGGAATATTTTAGGAAGGAGACAAGGATACCACCTTATCACAGGTGGTGACTGCCTTTGTAACACTGGCACATAGTAGTCACTCAGCAATTAGCTGTTGAGTGACTGAATGAGTCATGATTGGTCTTAGGTAGGAAAAAGGACATCTCTCCCACATCTCTTCCATTTTGGCAGGAGAGAAGAAGGAAAGGATGAGTGCTTGCCAATTTGTGGCAATGTTTGAGAACATTTCTATCTGATGGCCTCTACTTTCTTTGTGGAATGGCAAGTGAACGTGGGAGTGAAGATAGGGTTAAAAGGTGTAGGGAACATGCAGGGAGAAGCTTTGCAGGGGTCACTGTGGAGCCAAGAAGAGTGAGCATAGTATAGAATCAGAGCAATGGCAATGGACAGTGCTGAGGGCAAGGCCAATATGGGTGACTAGGAGTGTATAGCAGTGCTAATGTGCTTGGTTGGAAAATGTCCTCCATCAGCAATTGGTGGGCCAGGTGCAGGCATGGAGGAGACAGGTAGGTGGAATTTTCCAGGTGCTGTGATGACTGGATTAGTGAGTTGCAGCTATTTGAAAGAGAGTCGTTGAAAAGATGACCCCCTGAACCTGAGCTGGACCAGTCAGGGGTAAATGCAGATGGAGGCAGATGGATGGGGGTGGTGGAGCACTCCATGGACTGAAGTCATGGCTGCCCCTCCCGTGAGGGCACAACTCGGCCTGCTGACCTTTTCAGAAGAACCTATTCTTTGTCTCATTCCTGACATCTTTCAAGGTTGGGAGGTGAGGCCACTTTGCCCAACCTTGATGAAGTGCTTGTTGTAGTCCTTCCATCATTCCTTCATGGCAGTCACAGGTTGGAAGTAGGAATTAAGAAATAGAGAACTCTATGATAGCCTTGGGATTTGTGTGTTATGATGGTTAGAGATAGGTGTCCAAGAGATAAGGAATATAGGAATGGAACAGGGTTGGGGGAGTGACAATGAATTCCATTTATTGAAATGTTAAATCAGATGCTTGTGAGACACCCAGAGGATAAGATCAGTAAATAGTTGGATCTATGACTCTGGAGTGCAGCCTACTAGCTGGGGAAAGAGCTGTGGTTTGAAGATGGATATTTAGAAATTATCCATATATGGGTGGTGACTGGAATAAAAAAAAAAATGTAGAGTGAGTAGAAAGGGCCAGGACATGCCATAGAGAACACCTGCATTTATGGGGGCAGGTAGAAATGTCCAACCAAGAAGACTGAAAAGGAAGTGAAGGAAATTGGGAAGGGTGTTATAAAGAGCAAAGGAGGAGACTTTTGAGAACAAGGGAAGATTCAATAAGGACCAGTGCTGCAGTGGATCAGGTAACATGGAGACTGAAAAGAGAGGCCATAGGGCACCTTCATGAGGGGACTCTGAGACAGCCACCCCTCCCCCCTCCCCCCTAGCTACAATGACTTCAACCTCTCTTTCTCAGGAATGAGAGCCAAAAGTAAAGAATTGCCCTCCTCTGGGGAATGTTTTCAGGCTGGTTCACTAAAGCAGTCCCATAAACAGCCTAAAGAAACCTTGATCTCACCAAGAGTCTTTGTTATAAATCAAAGGTATATAAACACACCTCCCTGACAGAAGAACGTTCTGGATACAGGCCCCATGTACTGCCCTCTGTCCACTGTGCACCTGTCCCTGGAAGCCCTGGGTCCCCAAGGGGATTCCAAACATGGCTCACCATCAGAAGTGGATGCCGCATGGAACACTGAGCTCCTGAATGAGGCCGGATGACTGCTTGTCCAAAACTTTGTTGGAAAAATTCAGGCAATTTGTGGCAGCTGGACTAGATGACCTCGTGGTTATTTTCAACCCAACAATTCTTGCATCCTTTGAAGGAGAGCTCATTCCTGTTACTAATTTTGTCATATTTCCCATGGGGATTCTGTTACAAAAGACTTCTGCCCTGATTTCTACTCACGGGTCCCTCGGCTGGCTTCCCTTCCCTGCCTACGGATCCTCCTCTTTAATACGAGGATAGGTGAGGCCCTGACCTTGATGTGCCAATCAAGCCCAGTTTCTCTCTTCTCTCAGCTCCTCTTTTGACACTTTCCTGCTCCAGAGAGGTCTTCACCATGTGGGGTTTTGACTATGTGGGGCTTAAAGTCAGGGACTGGACCTCTCAGAGTGAGGGGCAGAGGGTGGGTCCAGGGCCTAGTTTGAGAGGAGGCCATGGCTGTGCAGCCCCGGAGGAGGAGGGCATCCCCCATCACACTCCTTCTTCACACTTGCTTCTGTAGCCACTGTGCTGTGGGGCAGAGTCAAGAATGCTCCATATTCTGTCCTCAGTCCTCCACCCAGTCTCCCCAAGCTTGGGGTATTGCTCTTGGCTTCCACCACAATGCTGCAGCAAGATAGGAACGTAGGTGAGATAGAAGTCAAGCCTCCCATTGGGGCCCCCAAAGTCCTGGGTAGTTAATGAACTGGGTTGTAGGTGCCAAGTGCAGGAGAGGATTAGCGGTCTACATGGCAGAGAACAGTAATGGGGTGAGGTGGGGGGTGGATGAGGGCTTGAAGAGGGCTGGACCCCCCTAGGAAAAGGGGGCATTTAAACACGGGACTTTTCTGGATTTTTTCTGGGAGTCCTGATAATGAGCCTTTCCCCTGTTCCCAGAGACTTCCCTCATATGTACACGCCTTCCAGTTTGTTCCTCTCTGACCCTTCCAGCCTTGCCTCCATCTCAACTGCCCTCTCAACTCGCCTCTGGGGGAGCTTCTCACTTCCTCGTCCAGAGGGCCCAGCCTTCAGCAGGGGTCATGGTGGCTTTTTACCAGGGTCTCAGTCTGGTCTCACATAGTCTCAAATCCACCTTTGTCCTCGTGAGAAGTTGTATCTAACTCCCCAGTTGCTTCTGGTCAGAACTAGGGGGCGGTGACAGGGCAGGGCAGTTCCTGCAAACTGCCCTAGGTCAGTGTAATCCCTAAAATAACTAGCCAACTCAGGGACTCCCTGTGGGTTTTGGATGGGCAGTGAAGGTGGCCAAATCTGTTGCTTAATTAGTGTGTGTCACAGCATTCTATAGTCACCAGCAGGCCCTGGGTCTGGCCTCAGGTACTGATCATTTAAAAAGTGGGCAGCAGCAGGGCAGAGTCAGGAGGGAAGCGAAGCCAAAGCAGAACCAGCTCCAAGCTGTGGAGCCTTCAGCCACCAGTAACGTGACCATTCAGAGTGGCAGCCCCGACCAGCTGCGATGGGACAGGCCTTCCTTGTTCTGCAGATGGGGTGTTTATGCACTTTTTCACCCGCCTCACTTCATGCATGCTGTATTTATTCACACAGAGGTTTTATTACAGCCTTTATACTGCAAGCGTCTTGTGAAAGGTGCGCTATGCATTGGGTTGGTCCTCACAGTCCCGTCCCTGGGAAATGCCAGTTTCTCCAACAGGAAATCCGATGGACAGGAAAGACCAAGAACCTGTAGTCTGAAATGCTAATGAACTAAAGTGAATGGTCTTGAAATAAGAAAAAACCAACCAACCAACCAATCAAAAAACAAATGAATTGTGTCCCACAGGAAGATGAGGATACAAGGTCCTTTTTGTAGTTATTATGGAAATGAAGAGCAAGCTCCTAATTTATGCTGCTTCCCCTGTCTCACCCCGCCTGAGCTATCAGCATCCATTCCGCTGTGGAGCTCAGCGACCAAAGTGAGCCGCGACACCACCTCTTGTGCTGTGCCCTCCATCTGCTTCCTCATGGCATTATGCCAGCTTTGCAAACAGTGAGGTTTAGGGGTCAATCAGGGGGAGGGGGAACCAGGGCATGGTAGCCAAGGGGCACTCATGCCATTTGCCCTCACCCTTGGCTTGCCTACGTGCACAGTGGGCCATGACTCACACAACCAATCCATGGCAGGAAATGCTAGGTCAGCAGCAAAGGTGACAATGGGTACCGAAGGTGGGCTAGAAGGTGCAGAGCTTTTTTATAAGCCTCTCCTAACTCTGCCCCTGCCATAATTTATTCCACAAATACTTATTGAGCACTTACTGTATGATAAGGGATGAGAATACAATGATGTGATACCATGGTATAAGAAATATATGTAAGAAATATATATTTGGGTTTTGTCCCAGGTTTCTGGCACAGAATTCATAAAACTGTTGGAATTTCTGGAGTGATAGAGATGATAGGAGCACCTTTTGTTACTCATGATGCACCCCTTTCAACCAAAGCCATGTTTATATTAATGAGATGACTGGTGACTGAGGATGGTTGCCAGAGGGAACGGTTTAGAGGGTTGGAATTTTTAGTTTCACCCCCTGACCTCCCTGGAGGTCTAAACTAAAAATTGAGTTAGTCACCAATGGCCAATGATTTATCAATGATGCATGATGTAACGGAACTGCCATAAAAACCCTAAGTGAAAGGACTGGCGAACACATCCATGTGCTGGGACAGTGACACACCCCAAACTGTACTAGAACTCCTTCCAGACCTTACCCTATCTGCCTCTCTATCTGGCTGTTCATTTATATCTTTGTCATAATTGGGTAATAGAAGGCAATGTGTTCCCCTGAGTTCTGTGAGCTCTTAAAGCAAGTTATTGAAACTGAGTAAGGGTTTATGGGAACCCTGATTTGTAGCCAAGTCTGACAGAAGTTGTGGGTAACCTGGTAACCCACTGGCATTTGAAGGGGCTGTAGAGGCAGTCTTGTGGGACTGAGCCCTTAACCTGTGGGGTCTGTGCGAACTCCAGTTAGTTAGTGTCAGAGTTTAATTGACTTGTAGGACATTCAGTTGGTGCCTGCAGAGAATTGGAGAATTGCTTGGTGTGGAAAATATGCACATTTGGTGTTAGAAGTGTGGGCAGCAGAAAACAGCCCATTAAATAGTGAACAAGGCAGGCATGGTCTCTGTCCTCACAGGTCTTTAGATTTAGCAGAGGAGCCAGACTAGCAAAGAGCAAAGCTCTTAGATTCTGTCTCTTACCACTTTCCCCCTTAGTTACCACATGCCAGTCATTCTGACCTCTCCCCGGTTGTTTACAGACACCACATTTGCTTTGCTCTTGCTGAGACCTCTGTCTAGAATGCTCTCCCCTCTCCACAGATCTTCTCATGTCTCATCCTTCTGGTTTCATTCAGGTCTCCACTCCAATGACACTTTCTCATAGAGACCTTCTCCAACTTGCCTACCTAAAATAGCATTACTGTTACTCTCTGTGTTCTGCCATCGCTTTATGTTTTTTCCCCTGAGCTCTTATGCTCCCTGTTATGTTACATGTTTATTTCTTTACTCGTTCAGGGTTTGGCTCTGCCAGCTGTAATGCAAGCTCCCAAGAGCAGAGAGTTGGCCTACTTTGTTCACAGGTGTATTTCCAATGCCTGAAACAGTGCATGGGACATGCAGAGTAGATGCTCAAAAAATATTTGTTTATTAAACAAAATAAATAATGAGTGACCTGCGCAAGTGGTATCTAAATTACAGTTGCAAAAAGTACCCCAAAGGAGACATTCCAGAGCTTTGTGAGACTACATCACCAAGAGTGGGAGCAGGTCTCAGGATAGAAACGGGGGCTCCTGAAGTGTCTTATTGCGTTAGATGGCTTTCCAAGCAGGTTGGTGGGTGTGGGATTTGGCCTCTGCTGCAGACAAGCCAGACCTAGTTTCCATTGGGTCCCTACCACACTAAGCCTCTTGGGCTGTGCTGTCCAATATGTTAGCCACTAGCCATGTGTGCCTATTTAACT
This sequence comes from Panthera uncia, assembly GCF_023721935.1. NCBI lineage: Eukaryota > Metazoa > Chordata > Mammalia > Carnivora > Felidae > Panthera > Panthera uncia. The sequence goes on from NW_026057585.1 coordinate 14,750,450, forward strand.
TTAAATTAAACAAAATTAATTCACTTTCTTAGTTACACATTTCAAGTGCTCTGTGGCCCCATGTGGCTAGTGGCTGCCATATTGAGCAGCACCGTTAGGTACAGGCTATCTCCATAATCACAGATAATTCCGTGGGGCAGAGTGTGTTTCAAACCAGCAGTCCTGTAAGTATGGCATAAGCTAACTGCCACATTGCCATCTGTATCCATTCCCATTAGCAGTACTAGAGAGAGAGAGAATGGGGGGTGGGGAGGGGCGGGGAAAGGAGACCTGGTTACCAATAACCCCCATGTAATCATAATCATGTATTTTTCCTAAACTTGCTCTTTCCCCTGAGTCACAAAACGACCTCCCTGCTAATGCCGACCCCACCCCTTGCCCTAAGCAACAATACAACACATGGTTGCCCTCATTCATATGCTCCCTTTTCCTGCTGGAAAGAGAAGGATAAGATGCTTGGATATTATCTGCATGGGAGGAACAAAGAGGGGAGCTCACAGTACACTTTGGATGGAGGTCCCTCCATCTGTAATTTGAGACTCCATTGTTGGGAAGGCAGGAAGGCGGACACATTGCCTCCTTTCCAGGTTGAAGCATAACATCTTCAGGAGAAAACTGGAAAGAGAAGGGTCCTTTAGCCTCCAGAGCTAGGTGGCCAGGGCATGCTCTGACATCTGTACTTTGTAAGCAGACTATCTTATGATTCTTGCTTTCTTTGTGTTTATCCCTTTTTTTGTGCTCCTTTTGTACTTTTTTTGGCAATCCCAGCCAGGCTTAGCTGTGCTAAGGATAGTCAGAGACAGCAGATTATGTTCCACTTGTGCCAGAGCATGTAAGGGGGTACAGCCATTCTGGGGGCAGGCTGGTGGCAAAGGAATTTCCTGTGGCAGGGGGAAAGATAAACCCTGGCAGACAATGTTAGATCCACCTGGCAAATTACTTCTCCCCACCTGGAGCTTCATCTTCGAGGGCAAAAGCCTTGGATGTTTTAATAAGAGAAATGATGACAGCAATAGGATCTAAACCTGAGGTCTGGTGGGACATGCCTGTGCCACACCCAACCATCGCAGTGAGTGGAAATCACACACCTGCATATCTTACAGGACCTGTTTGTGTGACCGGAAATGAAGAAAACTCAAGGGTGGAATTAGTAATATCCATATGAATTATTTGTCATTCCCCATTTGTAATAAAAGTTAGAAAAATACGATTACGAATATCCCTCATGAGATTATATGCTAATGTTAATTTCTTACAGTCCTCGAAGCGCAGGCTAGATTTTCCTGAGCAGCTCAACATGCAAGTTTATTGGTAACTATGTGTGAATATGCTTATTTCCAGGGATCAATTACAAGAGATGAGTTCCCTGTCTGTAATAGCCTTTGTCACAGTTATTGTTTCACAAGCCTCTAACTAGATAGCCCTCTCGATGTCACTGCAGTGACCAAGGAGCAAAAAGGAAAAATGAACCATCAATCAATTTAATGCTATCCTTTTCTTTCCCACGAAAACTTCCACTCAGTGGATGATGACTGACATAAAAACTAAATCCATCTGTTTTATCACTCCTCTACAAAAGGACAAGTCTGAGAGGCAGGAAGAGGACAAAATGTGTAGGATTAGTCTTACCTCTAGTCACTGGTCTGCTGTGGTACTAGGTAATCTATCACTTGGGGGAAGAAAATCAACTATTAAAATAGCTGTCTTGCAATTTAGTGCACATTTAGTATAAAATGTGCAGATGTGAATCGTAAGCAAGATCTTTTGGAGTAGGATTCTTAGAATATCCTGTTTAATATTACAGAAAATATCTTTAAAAAGTGTCTGAGAATGCAGTTAGGTTATTCATTCATTCATTGAACAAATATATTTTGAGTACCTATTATGTCTGAAATGCATGCCAGACATCAAGGACATAGTGGGGAACAAGACAAAACCCAGTTATTGCCTTCATAGGGCTTACAAGTTGGTGGTGAGGACAGATGTTTAATAAGTGAGCAAGTGAGACAAATGTTACCAGAGAGGAAGCACAGAGAGCATATCACTCCACTCTGACAGTCCATGGTGGTGGCAGTGAGGGATACAAGGGTCCTTTCTGAGGAAGAGACATTTGAGATGCCATACAGAGGGTGGGTAGGATTGAGACAGATGGAAGTGGAGGAGGATGAGGGGTAAAAGTGAGGAGGGCATATTGTAGGCCAGAGGGCAACAGGGAACAGGAAACATTTCAGGAACTAAGGTAAGAATGGCTGGTGCAGAGAAAACAAGGGGAGAGTGGCACATAATGAAACTGGAGACATGAAAAGGATCAGATCCCAGATGAGAAGTTTAAAATTCTACACAGAGAAGTGGGAAAACAGAATTGTAATCATAGGAATGGAATGCTTTAGAAAGATCTGTGTGCAGCAAGACTGATTAGAAGGGTGTAAGACCAGAAGTGTGGGGTCCAGTTAGTGCTGTAGTCCAGGTGAAAGACAACAGGTGTTTAGACTAGAGCACAAGCTGCAGATATTTAGAGAAATGGTCAGATACCCAGGAGACAGAACCCGCCACACTTAATGATTAAGTTTTTAAAATATATATATTTTTATTTATTTTGATAGAGCACACAAGCAGGGGAGGGGCAGATACAGAGGGAGAGAGACAGAATCCCAAGCAGGCTCCATGCTGTCAGCTCAGAGCCCAAAACGGGGCTTGAACTCATGAACCTCGAGATCATGACCTGAGCCGAAACAAGAGTCGGACACTTAACTGAGCCACCCAGGAGCCCCATCACTTAGTGATTAATTGGATGGAGGGAGAGGTGAGAGCAGAGAAGGATTCAAGGATGACCCCTGAGCTTCTGGCTTGAGCAGTGGGGTAGACAGTGATGTTCTCACTGGATTGAGGCACACTGGAGGTGGGGCAGGTTTGGGGAGTTGGGAAGAATCTGAGAAGAGTAGTTGTACAAATATTGAATTTAAAATACTTATGGAATATCCAAATAAAGATGTCTAATAAACGGTTGATATATGGGTCTGGTGCTTACCAGAAACAAGGCTGTATAGGTGTTCCACTTTTACCTCTAGTTTTCTCGACTCATTTAAACAAAGAAACATATTTGGAAAATTACTTATGAGTTGTAAAAATGGAGGCTAAAATGTATCCTTTATTTTTTTAATTTTTTTTTTTATTTTTTTTTTCAACGTTTTTAATTTATTTTTGGGACAGAGAGAGACAGAGCATGAACGGGGGAGGGGCAGAGAGAGAGGGAGACAGAATTGGAAACAGGCTCCGGGCTCTGAGCCATCAGCCCAGAGCCTGACGCGGGGCTCGAACTCACGGACCGTGAGATCGTGACCTGAGCTGAAGTCGGACGCTTAACCAACTGAGCCACCCAGGCGCCCCTAAAATGTATCCTTTAACTTCCAAATTCAACCTCTGGGAAATTATCCCAAATAAATTACCCAAATTCAGTTACCATATGCATTGAATTCTGGTTTATAAGAGAAAAAAAACTGGAAACATATTCATATCCAACAAAAGGGGCTAGTTAAATAAATTATAGTATACCAACAAAACAGAATATTGTACAGTTACCAAAAACAGTAATTATGGATATATTATAGCAGCTTAGAAAGATGCTTTGACATTTTAAGCTAAACTGCAAAATTCAAAATTCTATTTATGCTATGATTATAATTTTGTGGGAATGATCACACATGGACAACTAGAAGGGCACATGAATAAACAAAGGGTTGACTTGCCAAGCAATGGAATTATGGTGATTTTTTTTTTTTTTTTTGCTGAAATGTTGTCTGTAAAGTAAACATGCTAAACAAAATAAAGATGGTTTTCTGCTAGGAATTTACCCAAGGGATACAGAAGTACTGATGCATAGGGGCACTTATACCCCAATGTTTATAGCAGCACTCTCAACAATAGCCAGATTATGGAAAGAGCCTAAATGTCCTTCAACTGATGAATGGATAAAGAAACTGTGGTTTATATACACAATGGAGTACTATGTGGCAATGAGAAACAAGGAAATATGGCCCTTTGTAGCAACGTGGATGGAACTGGAGAGTGTGATGCTAAGTGAAATAAGCCATACAGAGAAAGACAAATACCATATGGTTTCACTCGTATGTGGATCCTGAGAACCTTAACAGAAACCCATGGGGGAGGGGAAGGGAAAAACCAAAAAAAAAAAAACAAAAAAGAGGTTAGAGTGGGAGTGCCAAAGCATAAGAGACTCTTAAAAACTGAGAACTGAGGGTTGATGGGGTGTGGGAGGCAGGGGTGGGTGATGGGCACTGAGGAGGGCACCTTTTGGGATGAACACTGGGTGTTGTATGGAAACCAATTTAACAATAAATTTCATATATTAAAAAAAAAAAAGATGGTTTTGCTATTGTTTTGTTTTTGGTTTGGAGGCAAATGGGTTTCCATCTTAGATAAGATGGAACCGTCTTGCTGAGTTGGGGACATGGAGTTCAGTAGTGGGGTGTGGCTTGATGCACTTTGTCCACAAGGATCTTGTCTCCCGGCTCTCCCCACAATCACATAGGAGTCTCATCTGAGCATGTCTCAGTTTCTCCAACTAAAGAAGCCCAAGCTCCTTGGAGCACATGTGAGTCTCCCCTGGGATCCTGTGGATTCAGTTCTTTACACTCAGATCTTTCTTCCCAGTGGCTTTCCAATCTCTGGAGACCGAGGAACTTGATACACAATTGATCTCATTTTTTTTCCCTCTGTTCCTTGACTTGCCTCAGGAACCTAGTAAGAATTAATGGTCAAATGTCGGAGACAGGTATTTATTTTGTTTTCTCATCTCCTTCATTGAAAGCCCCTCAGTGAATATTTGCAAGCAACCATAAAGATGATGTGCCAATGGTTTCCGAAGGAGAAGTGTTCTGAAGATGCTGGATGCCCATTGTTACGATTCTTGTCTATTCATTTATGCCCTTTGCAGTCCACAGAGGATGCAAGGAGATTTGCTCACAGGAGAATCTTGTGTGATGACAGTAGCAGCAAGAGCAGAGCCAGAATGCAAAACTCCTGGGTCAGATGTCACCCTGAAATAGGCTGTGACAAGATGGCTGTACTGGCAGGATCCTTTGTTTTTCCAAAAAGAGAAGCTCTGCCTGGGAACTAGTATAGAAAATGAACTCCAGTGGCATGTACAGTAAGGACGGATTTCATGCTTTTGAAATGAGCTGGGCTATGTGGCAAAGAAATCAATGCCAATGAAATAATGAAACATAAACCCTCAGAGGTAAAAGAGCTCTTTTCATTCTGGGAGGAAAAAACAAAACCAAGCAAAAATGGATTTAAAATGTCCTTGTCTTGGGTTTATGACAAATGGAGAATTAAGGAGATTGGCTGGATTGGTTCCCCTGGAAGAGATAAAATGGCTGAATGTTCAGATGCTCCCTTTTCTCTAGGGAAGCCCAACAAGAAAGTTGCTGTGAATGGCAGAGTGGGGCAGTCAGGTGAGAGAGAGGGGCTCAGCAGTGGAGCCAGGCAGGGCATTGGTGCAGCGAATTCCTGTTCCCACTGCTCTCTTCCCCAAGCAGGGGCCATTTCATACATCCTCCTAGGATGTGATGTTTCCGTGGGAAGTTTTGTGAGCTCTTGTATCTGTTAGGATTGACGGCAATGCATCAAGTAATAGCTACCTGGGTATGATTTACAGGTGTCACAGGGATGGTTTTGTGTGGTTATAAACATTCAATAGCCTTATTATGGTTTTAACTTTTTGTTTTCAATTCATCTGAGAGTTACAGAAGGATCACAAAGACAGGACAAAGAGTGCCATGTGCCCTTCCCTGAGCATTAGCACCATACAGAGCCGGGGTCCATTTTCCGAAACAGAGAAATTCACATTGGGACAGATTTTATTCATATTTTAGCACTGTTTCCACTAATGTCCTTTCTCTGTTCCAGGAGCGAATCCAGGATGTCACCCTGCATTCTTTTGCCTGGTCCCTTTTGTCTTTTCCAGCCCGCGATAGTTTCTCCATCTCTCCTTGTTTTTTGTGACCTTGATAGTTTTGAAGAGTACTGTCAGGTGTTTTGTAGAACATTCTTTAATTAGTGTTTGATGTTTTCTCATGATTAAACTAGAGTTATACATTGTGGGGAAGAAAGCCACTGAGATGTTCCCTTCTTACCATGATATCAACACGATGTCACCACAACTTATACTGGTGATGTTAATCTCAACTTGGTCTAGGTGGGACCTTCCAGGTCGGTCCCCTGTAAAGTTACTGTTCTTCACTTTCTATACTCCTTTGAAAGTGACATTAAGTCCAGCCCACACTCAGGAAGGAGGAGAGGGGAATATCAAAGAATTTGTGCACACATGCTAAAACCACCAGAGTAATTAATACAGATTTTGGGGGATTACTTTGAAGCCAAACCATTTGTTTGTATATTTACTATTTTAAGATTAAATGTCCTTTTTTGTTTTGATCACAAAGTGTAAAGCAGGTGACCTAAATTTCAGCAGTCTCACAGACAAAAACCCAAATCTCACTAATCACTGGGTGCATGTGGATGTATAGTGTGTATTTACTATTTGGTAACTGGTTAAATTTATGACATTGTGAACATACTTTAATGCAAAGTGATATTTGAGAAGACCATAGAGTACGATAAGCTTCCTTCACTGTCCAGCCCCTACCAAGAATGAGTGCCTAAGATCAACACAATTACCAGAGATTTAAAAATATAGGAGTTCTAAAAACTCAACACCCCCAAAATGAATACAACAATTAAAAATGGGCAGAAGACATGCATAGACATTTTTTCAAAGAAAACATACAGATGACCAACAGTCACATGAAAAGATGCTCAACACCACTCATCATCAGGGAAATGCAAATCAAAACTACAATGAGATATCACCTTACACCTGTCAGAATGGTTAAACTAAAAAAACACAAGAAGCAACAGGTGTTGGCAAGGATGTAGAGGAAGGGTAACCCTCGTGCACTATTGGTGGGAAGGCAAACTGGTGTAGCCACTCTAGAAAACAATATGGAGGTTCCTCAGAAAATAAAAAATAGAACTACCCTAAGACCCGGCAATTGCCTAAAGAATACAAAAATACTAATATAGAAGATGGCGAAATAGCATAGAAATTTTTTGTGTGTCTCGCGTCCATGAAATACAGCCAGACCCACACTAAACCATCCTGCACACCTAGAAAACTGATCTGAGGATTAACACAACAATCTGCAAAACCTGAACCACCGAACTCAGCAGGTACATGGCACGGAATGGTGAACTGGGGGAGATAGAAGCCACAGAAAGCAGGGAGCCACTTTTGCATGCAGAGAGAGGACAGAGACGGTGGAGAGAACACGGGAAAAGCACCCCTCCCCCTAAAGCAGCTGGAGAGAAAGTGGAAAAGTGGAAACAGCCGCAGAGACTGAACTAAAAAGGGACAAAGGAGAGGGTTTAAATTCCATTAAGACTATAAACAAGGGGAGCATAGAGTCTGAAACTCCGTAGCACATTACCTGACCGTGCTCTGGTGGGAAGGGCGAATCCTCAGGAGCAGAGTGGAGTCCGGGGTTCTTCAGGCCACACGGGCAGAGGCGGTTCCCCTGCTGGGAGGACACCTGGTAAAGGCTGTGCAGGTCCCCCAAAGGCAGGGCCCCCGTGGACCCAGGAAAACAACCACATTTGCTGGTGCTGGAATGAGGTAGTTAAGGGTGAAGCTGGTACCAGATGTGTGTTGTGATTTTTCATAATCCCTGAAAAGCTGCTACACTACCTCCTGAACTTTTTCTGGGCGGGCTGGCACCCGGCTGCAGCCTCTGGGCATCAACAGCAGCACGGTCCCGCAAATGTTCCTGGGTGCCGCCGGCACACGGCCGTTGCTTGGTGAGACCCTCCGGCAGAGGGGCAGAACGCGTCAAAGCCGCAGTCCCTCAGAAGTAAGACGTCGGGAAAAACAGCCGCATCTGAGACAAAACTCAGGAGGGAGGTGCTGCCTGGGGCTTGGTCACGGACTGTGTAAAAGCGGGGAGTTAACGGCAGCCGAAGACAAAGGATGGGTACGATATTGCTGATTGGGGAGAACAGAGTTCTGATACTGGACACTGGTTGGCTGGGTGCCGCCATGGTCACCATACCGGCGCATGCGCATATGCACCTACAGGCGCCACAACAATTGACCCCAGTAAGCTAAGCAGCGTCATCTAGTGGAGAACAGAGCCATTACACTAAGCCCTGCTCAGCTGCGCCAACTTTGCTCTTCAGGAACACGTCTCTCTCTGCCTGCTTAGCTTATGGACTATAAACGGCTTCATAGTTTGACTTCTAGGGGAAAACAAAGTAATTTCAGTCATATTTCAGTCTGTTCACCGGTCCATTTATTCAATTTTCTTTCTTTTATTTACTTATTTATTTTTCTTTTTTCTCTTTTTTCTTTTTCTTGAATACAGAAAGAGAAATCCATTTTTATTTTCAATTTATATTAAAAATATTTTTGTTTAATTTTTTCTACTATATTTTCTACTTTTGTGTAAATTTTTCAAATTCTATTTTACTTCCATTATTTCATTTTAGTCTATTTCAGTGTATTCATTTTTTCAAATTTTCAAACAATTTCCTTTTTTTTCTTTTTTCTTTCCTCTTTTTTCTCTAATCTATCAAGCCCCTTTCAACATCCAGACCAAAACACACCTAGGATCTAGCATCATTTATTTGATTTTTTGTGTGTGTGTGTGTTTAATTTTTAATTTTAATATTTTTTTAATTTTAATTTTTTTACCTCATTAATTCCTTTCTCACTTCAAAATGACAAAACAAAGGAATTAACCCCAAAAGAAAGAGCAGGAAGAAACAACAGCCAGGGACTTAACCAACACAGATACAAGCAAGATGTCTGAACCAGAATTTAGAAGTATGATAATAATACTAGCTGGAGTTGAAAATAGATTGGAATCCCTTTCTGTGGAGATAAAAGAAGTAAAAGCTAGTCAGAATGATATAAAAAATGCTATAACTGAGCTGCAATCTCAAATGCAGGCCATGGTGGCAAGGATGGGTGAGGTAGAACAGACAATCAGCCATATAGAGGACAAACTTATGGACAATAATGAAGCAGAAAAAAAGGGAGATCAAGGCAAAAGAGCAGGATTTAACAATGAGAGAAATCAGTGACTCATTAAAAAGGAACAACATCGGGGCGCCTGGGTGGCGCAGTCGGTTAAGCGTCCGACTTCAGCCAGGTCACGATCTCGCGGGTCCGTGAGTTCGAGCCCCGCGTCAGGCTCTGGGCTGATGGCTCGGAGCCTGGAGCCTGTTTCTGATTCTGTGTCTCCCTCTCTCTCTGCCCCTCCCCCGTTCATGCTCTGTCTCTCTCTGTCCCAAAAATAAATAAAAAATGTTGAAAAAAAAAATTAAAAAAAAAAAAAGGAACAACATCAAAATCCTAGGGGTCCCAGAAGAGGAAGAGAGAGAAAAGGGGGTAGAAGGGTTATGTGAGCAAATCATAGTGGAAAAATTTCCTAACCTGGGGAAAGACACAGACATCAAAATCCAGGAAGCACAGAGGACCCCCATTAGATTCGACAAAAACCGATCATCAACAAGGCATATTATAGTCAAATTCACAAAATACTCAGGCAAGAAGAGAATCATGAGGGCAGCAAGGGAAAAAAAGTCCCTCACCTACAAGGGAAGAGAGATCAGTTTTGCAGCAGACCTATCTACAGAAACTTGGCAGGCCAGAAAGGAGTGGCAGGATGTATTCAATGTGCTGAATCAGAAAAATATGCAGCCAAGAATTCTTTATCCAGCAAGGCTGTCATTCAAAATAGAAGGAGAGATAAAAAGTTTCCCAGACAAACAAAAATTAAAGGAGTTCGTGACCACTAAACCAGTCCTGCAAGAAATTTTAAGGGTGACTCTCTGAGGGGAGAAAGGATGAAAACAACAACAACAAATAAATAAAGACCAAAAGCAACAAAGACTAGACAGGACCAGAGAACACCACCAGAAACTCCAACTCTACAAGCAACATAATGGCAATAAATTCATATCTTTCAGTACTCACTCTAAACGTCAATAGACTAAATGCTCTAATCAAAAGAAATAAGGTAACAGAATGGATAGGAAAACAAGATCCATCTAGATGCTGTTTACAAGAGACCCACTTTATATGTAAAGACATCTTCAGATTGAAAGTCAGGGGATGGAGAACCATCTATTATGCTAATGGTCAACAAAAGAAAGCCAGAGTCACCATATTTATATCAGACAATCTAGACTTTAAAAGAAAGACTGTATCAAGAGAAGCAGAAGGGCATTATACCATAATCAAGGGGTCTATCCACCAAGAAGACCTAACAATTGTAAACATTTATGTGCCAACTGTGGCAGCACCCAAATATATAAATCAATTAATCACAAACATAAAGAAACTCATTGATAGTAATACCATAAGAGTAGGAGACTTCAACACCCCACTCACAGCAATGCACAGATCATCTAATAAAAAAAATCAACAAGGAAACAATGGCTTTGAATGACACACTGGACCAGATGGACTTAACAGATATATTCAGAACATTTCATCCTAAAGCAGCAGAATATACATTCTTCTCTAGTGCACATGGAATGTTCTCCAGAATAGACCACATACTGGGACACAAATCAGTCCTCAACAAGTACAAAAAGATCGAGATCATACTGTGCATATTTTCAGACCACAATGCTATGAAACTTGAAATCAAACACAAGAAAAAATTAGGAAAGGTAACAAATACTTGGAGACTAAAGAACATCTTACTAAACAAGGAATGGGCTAACCAAGAAGTTAAAGAGGAAATTAAAAAGTTCATGGAAGCTGATGAAAATGATAACACCACAACCCTAAACCTCTGGGATGCAGCAAAGGCAGTCATAAGAGGAAAGTATATAGCAATCCAGACCTTTCTAAAGAAGTAAGAAAGACCTCAGATTCACAAACTATCCTTACTCCTTAAAGAGCTGGAAAAAGAACAGCAAATAAAAACCCAAACCAGCAGAAGACAGGGAATCATAAAAATTAGAGCAGCAATTAATGCTATTGAAACAAACAAACAAACAAAAAAACCAGTAGAACAGATCAATGGAACCAGAAACTGGTTCTTTGAAAGAATTAACAAAATTGATAAACCACTAGCCAGTTTGATCAAAACGAAAAAGGAAAGGAGCCAAATAAATAAAATCAACAATTAAAGAGGAGAGATCACAACCAACACAGCAGAAATAAAAATAATAAGAGAATATTATGAGCAATTATATGCCAATAAAATGGGCAATCTGGAAGAAATGGACAAATTCCTAGAAACATATACACTACCAAAACTGAAACAGGAAGAAATAGAAAATTTGAACAGACCCATAACCAGTAAAGAAATAAAATAAGTAATCAAAAATCTCCCAAAAAACAAGAGTCCAGTGCCAGATGGCTTTCCAGGAGAATTCTACCAAACATTTAAGGGAGAGTTAAGACCTATTCTCTTGAAGCTGCTCCAAAAAATAGAAATGGAAGGCAAACTTCCAAACTCTTTCTATGACTCCAGCATTTCCTTGATTCCAAAACCAGACAGAGACCCCACTAAAAAGGAGAACTATAGACCAATTTTCCTGATGAACATGGATGCAAAAATCCTCAACAAGATATTAGCCAACCAGCTCCAACAATACATTAAAAAAATTATTCACCACAACCAAGTGGGATTAGGGATGCAAGGCTGGTTCAGTATCTGAAAAAAACAATCAGTGTGATTCATCACAACAATAAAAGAAAGGACAAGAACCATATGACCCTCTCAATAGATGCAGAGAAAGCATTTGACAAAATACAACAACCTTTCTTGATAAAAACCCTCAAGAAAGTAGGGATAGAAGGATCATACCTCGAGATCATAAAAGCCAAATATAAAAGACCCAATGTTAATATCATCCTCAATGGGGAAAAACTGAGAGCTTTCCCCCTAAGGTCAGGAATAAGACAGGGATGTCCACTCTCACCACTATTATTCAACATAGTATTGGAAGTCTTAGCCTCTGCAATCAGACAACACAAAGAAATAAAAGGCATCCAAATCAGCCAGGAGGAGGTCAAACTTTCACTCTTCACAGATGACATGACACGCTATATGGAAAACTCAAAAGATTCCACCAAAAAGCTGCTAGAACTGATCCATGAATTCAGCAAAGTTGCAGGATATAAAATCAATGCACAGAAATTGGTTGCATTCCTATATACCAACAATGAAACAACAAAAAGAGAAATCAAGGAATCAATCCCATTTACAATTGCACCAAAACCCATAAAATACCTAGGAATAAATCTAACCAAAGAGGTGAAAAATCTATACACTGGAAACTATTAGAAAGCCTATGAAAGAAATTGAAGAGGACACAAAAAAGTGGAAAAAATATTCTATGCTCATGAATTGGAAGAACAAATATTGTTAAAATGTCGACACTACCCAAAGCAATCTACATATTCAATGCAATCCCTATCAAAATAACACCATCATTCTTCACAAAGCTAGAACAAACAATCCTTAAATTTGTATGGAACCAGAAAAGACCCCGAATAGCCAAAGCAATCTTGAAAAAGAAAACCAAAGCAGAAGGCATCACAATCCTGGACATTAAGCTATACTACAAAGCTGTAATCATCGAGATAGTATGGTCCTGGCACAACGACAGACACTCAGATCAATGGAACAGAATAGAGAACCCAGAAATGGACCCACAAACGTATGGCCAACTAATCTTAGACAAGCAGAAAAGCATATCCAATGGAATAAAGACAATCTCTTCAGGAAGTGGTGCCGGGAAAACTGGACAGCAACATGCAGAAGAATGAACCTAGACTACCATACACCATACACAAAAAATACTCAAAATGGATGAAAGACCTAAATGTAAGACAGGAAGCCATCAAAATCCTCAAGGAGAAAGCAGACAAAAACCTCTTTGATCTTGGCCGCAGCAACTTCTTCCTCAACACATCTCTGGAGGCAAGGGAAACAAAAGCAAAAATGAACTGTTGGGACCTCATCAAAATAAAAAGCTTCTTCACAGTGCAGGTAACAATCAGCAAAACTAAAAGTCAACTGACAGAATGGGAGAAGATATTTGCAAATGACATATCGATAAAGGGTTAGTATCCAAAGTCTGTAAAGAACTGATCAAATTCAACACCCAAAAAACAAGTAATCCAGTGAAGAAATGGGCAAAAGACATGAATAGACACTTCTCCAAAGAAGACATCCAGATGGCCAAGAGACACATGAAAACATGCTCCACATCACTCATCATCAGGGAAATACAAATCAAAACCACAGTGAGATACCACCTCACACCTGTCAGAATGGCTAACATTAACAACTCAGGCAACAACAATGCAGAGAAAGAGAATCTGTTTTGCATTGCTGGTGGGAATGCAAGCTGGTGCAGCCACTCTGGAAAACAGTATGGAGGTTCCTCAAAAAATTAAAAATAGAACTACCCTACAACCCAACAATTGCGCTACTAGGTATTTATCCAAGGTTATACAGATATGCTGTTTCAAGGGGACCCATGTACTCCCATGTTTATAGCAGCACTATCAACAATAACCAAAGTATGGAAAGCCAAATGTCCATCGATGGATGAATGGATAAAGAAGACGTGGATATATATACAATGGAGTATTACTCGGCAATAAAAAAAAAATGAAATCTTGCTATTTGCAACTACATGGATGAAACTAGAGGGTATTATGCTAAGTGAAATTAGTCAGAGAAAGACAAGTATCATATGATTTCACTTATATGAGGACTTTAAGACACAGAACAGATGAACATAAGGGAAGGGAAGCAAAAATAATATAAAAACAGGGAGGGGGACAAAACATAAGAGACTCTTAAATATGGAGAACAAACAGAGGGTTACTGGAGGGGTTGTGGGAGGGGGGATGGGCTAAATGGGTAAGGGGCATTAAGAAATCTACTCCTGAAATCATTGTTGCACTATATGCTAACTAATTTGGATGTAAATTAAAAAAATAAAATTAAAACAAAAACCAAAACAAAACAAAAAAAGGAATACAAAAATACTAATTCAAAGGGATGCATGCACTCTGATGTTTATAGCAGCATTATCTACAATAACAAAATTATGGAAAAAGTCCAAATGTCCATCGACTGATAATGGATAAGGAAGATGTGCTACACACACACACACACACACACACACACACACACACTGAACTATTACTCAGCCATAAAAAAGAAATTCACCATTTGTAACAACATGGATGGAGCTAGAGAGAGTATTATGCTAAGTGAAATAAGTCAGAGAAAGACAAATCCTGTATGATTTCACTTATATGTGGAATTTAAGAAACAAAACAAACAAGCTAAGGGGAAAAAACAGTCAAACCAAGAAACAGACTCTTAACTATAGAGAACAAACAGATGGTTAGAGAGCAAACTGATGGTGGGGGTGGAGTGGGTGAAATAGGTGATGGGGATGAAGGAGGGCACTTGCTGTGATGAGCACTAGATGTATGCAAGTGTTGAATCACTATATTATACACCTGCATTAATATTACACTGTATATTAACTGAAATGTAAATAAAAACTTAAAAAATATATACATTTTTCATTTAAAGCCACATAACAGGGTACAAATAATCAAGATTGAGGCTGTGTTTACTGAGGCGGGGTTCTAGTCAGGCACAAAGAGCAGTCCCAGAGATTTCCAAGCATGACACTTCAGTCTCAGCTCTTGACCTCTGAGGCAGAGACCAAAGCCACAAGTCTTCCGCAGTGAAAAATGAGACCTTTAGACATTCAAGAATGCCAGCTTAAATCTCATTCAAGAGTGTTTAATTTTCAGAACAGAAATTGCAAATACTTTCCTCATCATTTTAGGAGCCTGCACCTGGGGGGCAGGGCAGTCCAGCTGGTCACAATTAAGACTCATTTCATAAATGCCATGTTTTTGAAAGAGTCTTCATCCGATTTTTAAAAATGTTTATTTATTTTTGAGAGAGAGAGAGAGAGAGAGAGACAGAGTGTGAGGAGGGGAAAGGCAGAGAGAGAGGGAGACACAGAATCCGAAGCAGGTTCCAGGCTCTGAGTTGTCAGCACAGAGCTGGATTTGGGGCTTGAACTCACGAACTGTGAGATCATGACCTGAGCCAAAGTCAGACACTTAACCGACTGAGCCACCAAGGCAAGCCATGAGAGAATCATCCTTTGAATCTTTTTTCTAGTATTAAGATTGGAAGAATGAATAATATAGTGAAAGATGCAGGAAAAATTAGATGGCATAGAATGTATAAACACCTTATCAAATTTACATTGAATGTCAGCCCCAAGGGAAGCCTGGAGTTCTGTCACCATCACAGTGTAGAGTATAAATAAATCTTAAAAACTTGTGAGTGGGTACAGGCATCCTTCCCCTGTCTCTCTTTTGATTTTCTTAAGTAAAGTGACTGATCTGTCCGTTGTATTGAGGGTCAGGGAAAAAACCTGAAGACAATATTGCAACACCTAAGAGACCTGTTTACTTTTACTGTTACTCCATATTGACTGGCAAACATTTAGATCTCTCTCTCTCTCTCAATTGCTCTCCCTCTCTCAACCTCTCTCCCTCTCTCCCTCTTCCCTACCCTCTCTGGTTCCCCCTCTTTAGAATCCAGACAAGGGTAAGGAATAAGAAACAATGCATTTTCTATTGGAGAGGTTTGTGGGTAACTGAATAATTCTCTATGTCTGGAATTAACACTGTTGACATTGATGTTGATGCTAAGCAAGGTTAAAGGACCAAATTAGACTCCTGACACATTAAAAAAAAATGTTAGCCATTTCTCTTGTCAAAAAGTCTTAGAGTGGCTGAACTTGAGCATAATCACCAAGAATCATGTGGGTGACATCTGAGAAGCTTCTGTGCATCAGGACCACAAAGAGAGCTTATTAGCAAGAGAGTCTGGGCTCCATTGCCAGTCTCTGATTTGGTAGGGCCTAAAGTGGGACCCAAGAAGTTGCATATCTAACAAGTTCCTAAATTATGCTGATAGTTTTGGTCCAGGACCGCACTTTGAGCATGACTTCTACAGACCAAGTTACTTGCGCAGATTATTTTCTGCACAAGTAGCAGGTGCTGACTAAGTGGATATGATGAACTAATAATGCAACACCAAGACAAAACAAAATTCAGCCTGCCTTGCTACAATTTTATTCTAATTAACATCTGCTCTCTCTTGGGCTCTGAAAAACTCTTTTGATGTTTGTATTTGAAACCACCACCAAAACGAGTTGATGCAAAAGTTCATTCAATTACCAAACATTTTGTTTGTGATGAGAAAGGAGTTTGCTTTCTCTAATTTGAGACACGTTTTGTTTCATCTTCAATAGTGGCTCGCACAGGTGTTTCTTCCCTCTGACATCTGGCAGGCCACAGTGGCTTGGAGTTTTCTGATCTTCTCTCACTCTTTGCCCCTCAGAATCTTGAGGTTATGAGGCCTGGGGCTTGCTCTGAGTTGTAGGGATCTTTGACAGTTTCATCTGTGTACCTCTTTTAGTCTCAGATGAAAATCTGTGGCTTCTGGAAGTCATCAAGCCAAATGAAATCGTTTCTGATACAGTACCAACCTTGGCATTCCTGGGGGATGTGATCCAAGACTAATCAGTTCTCCAACTGGAGAATTCCAAATACAGTCTGCTCTTCCTCATTCTTACCTCAGTGAGGCCCCCTGGAATATAGCTTCGGAGAAACAAACCAAAACAATGCTGCCACCACCTTAAGAAAGCGGTACTGAGTGTTCAGCAGACACAGAAAATGAGGGCCAAAGAGGTTTTTCTGAAATATATCACTGGTGCCTAGAAAGGAAGGGGAAATTAAATAGTGCAAGACAAGGAGTGATTCCTTGCTTGCTGGATGGATGATCACTCTTGTAGAGGGAAATGCAAATGGAGACTTGAAAGGGCTAAGTTATTATCCTTGTGTTTTAGTCATAAGCAAAGTCGATGCCCATTTTGGCTACAGAAACATCTGGTATGGAGCCAAGGGCACGGTTTGTTATGGGCCTGGGCTGGGCTAGTGTCCAGCGTCAATGATCAGGCATGTAGAGCTGAGGTTGGAAGTTGGTCAGACAAGTAAGAACAGGACTGTGGTTAGAGACTCCTGACAGAGGCAGACAGGCAAAGGTGGGACAATGATTCACTTTACTGAGCAATCCCCATGGGCCTGCTTGGGTTAGAAGTGTGTGTGTTTGGGGTCTGTGTGGTTCAAGAGTCACTTTAGGGAATGAGACAAGTAAAGGCATGTTCCCAGATGAAATACAGGACACTCAGTTAAATTCAAATTTCAGGTAAACAATGAATATTTGGGACATTTCTCTGCTAAAAAAGTGTTTGTAGTTTATCTGAAATTTAACTGGATGTCCCGCATTTTTATTCACTAAATTTGGCAGCCCTAAATTCAGGAGGCCCGGCTTAGGTAAAGCAGGTGGGCAGCAGCTCCTGGAGGCGGGCCACATGGCGGCCAAGGCCTCTGCTCTGGAGGCAGGCGCTGCGGGTGCTGCGGGGCCCATGGGCCAGTGGGAGAATCAGGAGACCCACTCTCACCTGGTCTAGGGGAGAGCCGTAGGCTGTGTCCAGTCAGCCTTTGGAATGAGTTATGAACTAAACAGTAATTAAAAACATTTCACATTTTTCCAGGCCTTTTTTTTTTTTTGAAAGCAAGAGAAAGGTTGGGAATCCTAGGGGCCAGGAGTGTGACTTCAGGCAGAGACTCTAAATGTGAATTCTCCACAGCTAGTTGGTAAGTGTGACCCAATAGGGCAGAGGAGGAGAGGAAAGTAATGAGCATCTGCTCTGAGCTAAGCATTTTCTATTTGTTTCTCTATTTATTTTCACAATAACCACTGTAATCTGGGGGGGGGGGGGGTTTGGCAGTGCCTATTAACTTCCCAGCACCCCAGCCCTTATCAGGACCTGCCTCACTTCCTTCTCCTCCTCCACCTCCATCCCTCTCTCACCACCCCGTGCACATATCCAAAGATTGGACTTGGCTGCTGTAGTTCTCATGCAAATCTTACTATCTAAACTGAGCCAACAGGAAATCCTCTGAAGTCTTGGAATGAGACATAGAGACTGAGCTCCTTATTTGTGGGAAGAAAAGTTAGAAGGTCATATGAACTCAGAAGATTTCTTTGTCCTTGCGGGTGGCCAGACTGATGGGTGCAAGCATTCATAGTGCAGATAAAGCCAGTATACAGAGGGTGCAGAGGGATGTGGAAGAGAGAGGTAGAGAAGGAGAGAGACACACAGACAGAGATAAACTACTGGCAGCTTTCCAGTTCAGCTGTCCTTGCAACTGGCCTGGCAGGACCACTCCCTTATAGTTCATCTCAATTTTGTTTTTTAATTCTGAGTGGCTTCTTGTTCCTCATAACTCATAACTTGTGTGCTGTGAACCGGTCATTATTATTAATTCTTCTTTACAACATATCACATGGCAAATAAATGATAACACCTGTAAATGACCCCCATGTGGCCAACCACAATAGTCCCTGCTCTGTATGGTTCTAAGCTGCCAGCTTTTTCTGAAGCATGATCTCCTATCATGACAGATGGTGAGTGACCCATGATTTCCTCTCTTGGGTAGACCGCAGAGGTGGCAAAGATTTGCCCAGACACAGAGACCGGAATATAGTTGTTGAGGTCCACTGAAAGCAGAAAGCTGAGCTGGGCTGGGCTGGTCCAGCAGGTAAGGCCAGGCTCTTCCAGCCACAAGGCCATCAGACGAGCCAGAGCTCCCAGAGAAAGCACAGATGACTGGGGCCTGGCCCTCGGGCTGCCCAAACACTCAGAAGGTTTAAGTGAGGCAGCTGCAGGGTCAATGTAAGAGGCCAGAAATAGGATGGTTCCCAAATGGTGCCATTGATTGGCCAGTCACCTGGCATACAGCGATGACACCATGCTGAAGGGACTCTTGCATTCAAGAACTTTAGTTGGAAAGGACACAATAAGCAAATAAATGTAACTAAAAATTAATAAGCGCAGGTGACTGGTGTGCTATGAAGCAGAAGTTCTGGCTATGAGGACCGAGGTAACACAATCACCCAGAGCTTAGTGTGGTCCAGCCCAGGAGGGAGTTGTGGCCCTCCCAAAGCAACCGTTCAGACCAGGGGCTCAGAATTTGTTTTATGGGTTGGGGAGATCCGCTGGTGGGATAAATGGGATAACTTACTGAATGGGATGGTAGGAGTGGTAGATAAAGACTAAACTTGAAAGTTCTTCTTGGATTTCATTTATCCAAGTTGGTGAGGTGAGGTGTTTGGGATCTGGGTCAAGTCATTGAAAGTAAATTATTCACAATTCACCTGAAGGTTAACTTGCTAAATTATCAAATTACCAAAGTTGGTCAGATACATTTTTTTAAGTTTATTTGAGAGAGCGTGAGCAGGGGAGGGGCAGAGAGAGAGCAGAGAATCCCAAGCAGGCTCCCTGCCAGTGTGGTCCAACATGGGTCTCAAACCCATGAAATTGTGAGATCATGTCCTGAGCCAAAATCAAGAGTCAGACGCTTAATGGACTGAGCCACCCAGGTGCCCCAGTCAGATACACTCTTTACCTGGCTCTAGAATGGTTTGTCACAGCCATTTGGTGGGCATGGGCAAAGATGGGGCACAAGACAGGAGTAGTAGAAGATAAAGAGAAGAGATAGGCAGAAACAGGGGTGTAAGGTCTCACATTAGGATAGCTAGCTGTATTTAAGGGAAACTCATTCTATTTGCATATAAAAACTGCAACGCTTGGAAAGGTCCTGGGCATTTAAGATGTGAAATCCATAGGAAATTGACATTCAATTTAGAAGAGTCTGACTAACATCACAGCTAAATGCGAAAGTAACAGCCCGGGAGAAGCCATAGCTAAACCAAAGTGTGGGGAAAGCGTCAGATTTGTGACTAGGTCGTTCAGCAAATAGATTATTTGAGGAATTGATTTTTGGCAAATTGGTTAATCAGACAGGTGGCTTTCAGAAACGTGGGGATTCAGGGTACCGTCCTGTTTTCATTTGATTTGATTCATTTATTAGGGCTCTTTTAGATTCAAGGACAGAAACTCAAAGTGGCAATGGCAAAAATAGTAATTTACTAGAAAGATACGGGAGTATCCTATGTAATCAGAGGAAGGATCAGGCAGCTAAAGGGAAGGGCAGAGCTGCAGCCGGTCCTCAGAAGCAGTGCCCAGGGTCAGGCCAGCCCACTGCTGGTGTCAGCCCAGTCCCACTTGTGGTATTCTGGCTTCTGCCATGAGGCTACTGATAGGTCCCAGCCTCATGTCTCAGGGCTCCCATGCCTGTGGTGGACTGACTTTTTGCCCAATTTTCGTTTGAACATAGCAGAGGAGTTCTTTGGCCAGCATGAGAAATGTACCCAAAGCAGGGGGAGGCAGAGTTTCCAGAAGAAGGGGGTGATGTGGACACACAAAAGTCCACTTGCACACATATGTCCACTTGCTGGCCTTATGAGAAGCTGGGAAAGACGTCCTCACCGTGTGGGCCCACAGCACAGTTCTTGTTGACACAAAAGGACAAAATTAGTCAATTCCCCAAATGAACAGGTCCTCAAACCTCTTGTCTCCACCTGCCAGCTTAAAATGGTGATCAACCCTCCACCTTCTGCTCAGAGACATCAGAGTCCCCTCCAACCCTCAGCTCTGTGGACAGCAGATGGATATTGCTCGAGGGAACAGAAAACCTGCTGGCCAGATTGGGCTCCACTTTGAACATGGCAGTGGCCGATTACTAAATTCCACAGGGGCTTCTTATGAAGGGGATGAAAAGATGGAGAGGGCCAGGAACACAGCTGAGGGGCTCTGTGGAGCTCACCAGAACTCAGTGGGAATCAAGACTGCCTAGACACCCAGCCTGGCACTGCGAGTGGGCAGGTGTCCTGTCTGCATAATGCCCTTGATCTCTAGGAAAAATGGTGAGGAACCAATCAGGTGGCAGTCTCCTGCCAAGGACTCCATTAGCCCGCTCCGGTGGCTGCTTCTGAAGTGGCGGCCACTGGCTCCTTCTCGCTCTCTTGTTCACGGAGGACATATGGGCCAGGCAGGGATCAACGGAGGAACATCTGGTACAGGAACAAATCAAACAGCCCCAATGACTAATTTAGGAGGGTTGCTTCTCCATTGTTCTTTCCATGGCCCCATGCAAAGGTCACCCAGTGCGGCAGGCTCAGAGAAGCCACCTCTCCACCTCAAGCAGTCCCCAGGATCCAGCTTGTTTTCCTTAAAAGTGAATCGATCGCTCTTTCTTTGAGGATAGAAACAGCAGCTACCTATCACTGAATCCTGAATTCTCCCAAGCATGGTTAGCCCCTCCTTGCCAACCCCCAGGCACCCCTGTTTCTTATTAGCCATTTATCATCTTGCCTCAGAAGGCTTTTTTTTAAAAAACTCTACTGAATTCAAGTGTGACATGTTCTATTTCTGCAGCTGAACTTTTTCTCCTTTTGGTTCAAATAAAGGAAACAGCAAATATTAAAGAGCATGAGAGAAAAGGCACAAATGCCTGGACCATTAACAGACAAGATTGCCTGTGGTTCTGATTTTGGTGGTTTATGTAATAGCCAGAAATGATCTTTAAATTAAATATCCATTTTCTTTTAAATTATCTCTAATGGCACAGTACAACCATATCATTTTCAGCCTAAGAAGAGGGTTTGATAGGATATCTGATGCTTCTTCTATCCTTTTTTTTTGGGTCAGGATCACACATCACATAGCTTATTTTTGAAGTTCTCTACTGGAAATGTTACATCTTTCCTTCAGAATTTATTCTCATGTGTTAAAGGTGTGCTGTGGGATAAGCCAGGTCTTCTGTGTTTGTCTGCATCCTAGCTCATTGGTAACCCCCAGCTGGCTGTCACATTACCAATACCTCCTGCTTCACTCCCTCACCCGGTATCACATACTCCTGGGGCTCTGGGTGTCCCCAGTCATGGGATGGTCAAGATTATTGTGGTTAGTCACAATTATCCCTGGAAACACCTAAAAATATTTCCTGATCCTATTCCCAGCAAAGAACATATTCCATTCCCAAGGGAAGCAAATGCCAGCTTTCTTCCTGCTGTCCCAGGCCGGCTGGCGCTGAGCTCCCAGAAGTGATTCTGGAATTGTCTTACTGGTTATCTCCATTGGGTTTCTTCAGTGCAGCACTAGCTTTCTTTCCTCCCTTCACTGATGTAGACTGGTGTCCTTTGTACAACAGGCTGTCCTAGGCAAGTAGATGATCACTGAGTGACAAGACAAATGGAATCTAGTTCCAGCTCAGTCATGACCTTGCTGCGTGCTCAGAGACAAACTACAACTTCTCTGTGTCCCTGTATCTGTACCTTCTGTTAGGACATACTATAGATCTTCTGATGTGGTTATCACTTAAGGTGGGAGTGGGCAACAGATTCAGTGAAAACTATCCTTCCTAAGCAAGGTGGTGATAATGAACCGACATGTGTTTTGAGGGCCCTATAGTCTAGTGTTCAGAGCATTCCACTGTGTCTTCACTATTCTAACCTACTAGAGACATATTTGTCAAATGAGACTTCCAATGGATTCCTCCAGATTTCTTTGGAATGGGCGAGAAGACAATGCAGGGCATTGTCTGGAGCCTGTTCCTCTTGGTTGCGTGACTGCCCATTACAGCTGTCTAATAAGGACAACATGATCATCTGTCTGGTAATTACAAAGCACTTTCATTTTACTGCCTCCTTTAATGTTGCCAATAACCCTGTGGAATAAATATTATTTCCCCTATTTTATAGATGAAGAACCTGAGGTTTAGAAAGGTTAATGACTTATTAAATGATGCCTGGCTACTAAGGGGTAGAGTTGGAATACAAAACTAGGAGTTCTGATTTCAGATCTAATAATTTCCATCTTCCCAATGGTTTTCAAGCTGTTCCCTCAAATGGCTAGGTTTGGGGAGGTACCTTAGGGGAACAAGGGAAGCTAGACCAGTGGAGTTTAGATCACATGATTCCATCAAAGCATCTTTTACCAGTTTTTTTCTGTTTTATATTTATAGGATTCCACAGTAAATTTGGTTTTGAACAAAATGTTCCCAGTGCTAAAAAACAAAGTTTGTGAGCCACAACACTAAACCATATGTGTTGAAAATAAGACCTTTTATCAGTCCTCTCTTTAGTACTCAGGGGATTCTTCCTTCTTTGTTCTAACAATTCTAGCTTGAAATCCTCTGTCCCAGAGGAGCTGACCACAGGTACTCTTTCTTCTCTCATTCCAGTGAGACACATTCTGTTTTGGTGGATCTTTCTCAGGAGAAGCATTGTGGCCCAAGTAGTTGACACTGAGCCAGCTGTTGTAGAGCCCAGATAGAGGCCCCGTTCCTTTCCTCAGAAGGACTGAACCGCATGTTCCAACCTGCCTCGTAAATATAAAAAGAAAAGGCTAGTTTCCATTTTAATTAGATGAAATAATTACATGTCACACATCTCCTAAACAGTTTTGTGTTTGCCCTAACTGTAATGCTGACATTAGCATTCAAAGATGCTGTTTGCACCGTGTACAGATGTTGAGTTTATAGACTGTCATGTTCCTTGTGGCCACAAGATGTCAGGCAAATATGGTCATGGGATGTAGGCGCCAGAAGGTGCCTTGGCTCCTGAAAATGCCATTGATGAGTTCATTAGCTGATTAAAATCCTTCCAATACGCTTGTTGGAAGAATGTAGGGAAAGTCTATGAAATGTGTCATATTGTTATCCTGTTGATGGAGGAACTGATCACCACTAGCTGGTAATCAGATTAAGATGAACAAATATTGATTGTACATGCCTGCATGATTAAATCCTGAATAATTAAAGGCCACTGAGTTTCCCAGCTCTTTCTCTAGTGTGTGTTACCATGCGCAATCTCCTTTGAAAGTTTCTGTTTGAAAATCTGGTAAAGTGAAGAAATGGGTTTTAATGGCTATCATATAATCATGAGACACTACATACACTGGAATATGTTAAATAAAGCCACATATCTAAACATGTGCATATATCTAATGTATACTTGTTTCCTCAATCATTTGAATAATAGGTGTTGTTAATTAATGGCCGTCCTGACACCCCACCCTTGCTATTCTTTTAGTCTCCTGAGTGACTTCCTATAGCAGCTTCCTTGGGATCTGACAGAAGGAAGCCATCATGGCAAGCAAAGGCCAGGTCCAATCAATAAGCAGTTATTGAGTTCCTACAGAGGGCCAGGTGCTGGTGGGGATTCAGAAGACATTGAGGATATGGTCTCTGCTTCACCCTTGTTTCTATCCTCTTCATTTATTTCCTTTCTCTCATTTTCTGTCTTCTGCTCCTTAACCTTTCAAATGCTCTTTACTGCTAAGCTAGAAGATGAGGAGACGAGCCATTATTCATTTACCTTTGAAATCATATTGGCCTCCTACCACATGCTAAACTTTGGTCTGAAGATTCAAAGATAAAGTTTAAAATGTTGCTCACCTTTCTGGGATGCCTGGGTTCTCAGTTGCTTGAGTGTCCGACTCTTGATTTCATCTCAAGTCATGATCCCAGGGTCATGGGATTGAACCCTGCATTGGGCTCTTTATTCAGCATAGAGCCTGCATAAGATTCTCTCTCTCTCTCTCTCTCTCTCTCTCTCTTTTTCTCTCTCTCCCTCTCTCTCTCCACCCCTCCTTCCCTCTGCCCCTCTCCCATGCTCTCTGTCTCTCAAAAAAATGGTACTCATCTTTCTGTTGGAGGATTATGGTCATGGAACAGACCACGGAACAAATGAAAAATCAAATGACAGTGGTCTGGTATTAGCGATGTCATCAAGTAAATGTGCTATGGAGAGCACAGGCAAGAAAGGATTAATTCTGCTGGGTCCTGCGAGAGTCATGGCCTTTTGCAAAAGTGATGAACTGGAGCTTACCAAGTAAGCAAGTTGGGACAGCCTGAAGGATTAGGACACATGAGGGCAGGTGCGTTAAGACAAAGGCTAAGGGCTGTATCAAAGAGATCTACAATATAGTGACTTGAAAGAAGTCTGTCACAGAAGTCTCTCACACAGTCTGCAGAGGACAAGTCAGTGGGACAGGGCAGCTTTGCTCTGCCATGTCATTCAGGGACCAAGATCCTTTCAACTTGGGTCCTCCAGGATTGGTGGGGCATCACATGGCTTGCTGCTAAGAGCACATGCCAGTTGCAAGGAGGAGAGAGGGAAGAGAAGGATAGCAAGCTAGCTCATTTTAGCCAAGTGAGGCAGAAGTTGCACACCTGTCTTCCTCCTACATTCTGCTGCTGGCTTTGAGAACAGACGTGTGGCCAAATCTAGCTTCAGAGGAATGATGGCGGAGGGGTGTGGTGGGGAAAGGGAAAAATATATTTTTTAGTAAGGTGAAAAGGGGAAGAGTGGGCTGTGGGGACCAACCAGTAGCCTGCTGTAGCAAAGGGTTATAAAGGGAATGCTGTGTCTATGGTGAATCTGTAAGTGGGGACGTGTAGCTGGCTTATGGCTGGTGTGGCTGGTAATTTGTCTGGTGGGGTGGGGCCAGGGTATGGAGGAGTTTGAAAGCTACATGAGAAAACTTCAATGGATCCAACACACTGACTTTGTTTTTGGCGTATATCACTCTATTTCCTGGTGGCTCCTTTGGTACGGTGAGACTGGAGGCAGGCAGTTGTAAGTCCAAGTCAGAGATGACAAGGGCTTCACTCAGGGGTAGGGACGGCTGAGTGGGATGGTAGAGTAAAGTTAAGAGACATTTAAGCAAGACTTTGAACTGAAACTGGCTAAGGATCTACCAGCATCTTCATTAAAAAGTGTTAACAAACCAGACTGATAGTATTTCCACTATTAGCAAAGCCTCTCCCACAGAGAATAGTCCCACCTCTGTCCCCCACCTTTTATGAAATGTACACTCTCTAGAAATCAAAGTAGCAGAGTGGGTCTTTATGCTTTACCCACTTGGATCCATGTTCTTCTTCTTTTTTTTTTTTAATATATGAAATTTATTGTCAAATTGGTTTCCATACAATACCCAGTGCTCATCCCAAAGATGCCCTCTTCAATACCCATCACCTACCCTCCCCTCCCTTCCACCCCCCCATCAACCCTCAGTTTTTTCTCAGTTTTTAAGAGTCTCTTATGCTTTGGCTCTCTCCCACTCTAACCTCTTTTTTTTTTTTTTTTCCTTCTCCTCCCCCATGGGTTTCTGTTAAGTTTCTCAGGATCCACATAAGAGTGAAAACATATGGTATCTGTCTTTCTCTCTATGACTTATTTCACTTAGCATAACACTCTCCAGTTCCGTCCACGTTGCTACAAAGGGCCATATTTCATTCTTTCTCATTGCCACATAGTACGCCATTGTGTATATAAACCACAGTTTCTTTATCCATTCATCAGTTGATGGACATTTAGGCTCTTTCCATAATTTGGCTATTGTTGAGAGTGCTGCTATAAACATTGGGGTACAAGTGCCCCTATGCATCAGTACTCCTGTATCCCTTGGGTAAATTCCTAGCAGTGCTACTGCTGGGTCATAGGGTAGGTCTATTTTTAATTTTTTGAGGAACCTCCACACTATTTTCCAGAGTGGCTGCACCAGTTTGCATTCCCACCAACAGTGCAAGAGGGAATCCATGATCTTCTTATGACAACCTTGCAGATTCAGAACCCTGAGTGTGCTGGTACATTGAGAGTATATCTGCCTCTCAGGGACTGAAGCAGTTAAGTTCACAGAGACTGACATAGATAAGTCAGGACCGTCATTTAGTCATTTGCAATGAGCAGTGCAACCAGCAAGTAGACAAATGTCAACTCGACCAGCTCTCTAGGGGGCACTCTACGTGGGAAGTCAAATTACTAGAAGGTTGCTTTAGGGTTGTGGAGTAGAACAGGGGAATTCTATATCTGAGTATTAAATGGCAGCTTGATGCATTCATCTCCAGGGTGGAAATGGTCTATCAGGGGCACTAACTTTTTGTGTTGAACTTATCCGGCATCTCGTCTGAGATTTTGTCCAAAATTGGAAGCCCTGGCGTTTCCATCACTACATCCACACTAGAGGGCATTTTTAATTGCACCCCACATGTGGAGATTCTGATAAGAACCAGGGCCCCTCAGCTGCAATTTGGGAACTAATGGGAGTATATTTTATTTTGGAGATGTGTTAGAAGAGATCAAAGATTGGGAAATCAAGGGCTAATCTACATTAGGGATTAGGAAGTTTTTTCTGTAAAAAGCAGGATAATATATATTTTAAGTATTGTGGGCCATATGATTTCTGTCATAACTACTCAACTTTGTAATTATGGCACAAAAAGAAAAAAACCCTGCCATAGACAATAAGCAAATGTTCCAACAAAACTTTATTTACAAAAACAGGCAGCAAGCTGGATTTGGGTTGACTGACCCCACTGCCTATCCTAGATTATCTTTTTATTGACAAAATCTTTCTTGGGGGAGGATTCAATACTATTGACTTTTTTCCTACTAAATCTTATCTTTAAGTTTACCCACCCTGAGTTTGCATCCAGACCAACCTGATTGGAATTTGGGGTGTTTCTAAAGCTACAAGTCACAGAGAATCTTCTAGTTTACTATCACAGATGCTTGTCTCATCCATCATGTGAAATTCCACTAGTTGAATTCTCAAAAGTCAATCTTATTTCCCTCCAAGTTCCAGAGTCGCAACTCACTTTGTACCTATTATGAAACCCATTTCACAGATGAGCAATCCAAGTTACAGCAATGCTAATAAATGGAAAAGCAGAGATTAGACGCCAAATTAGTAAACTCCAGGTCCAGGATCCTTCCCACTCTGTCACATTCTCCTGGGTTTATTCTAATTCTGCAAGTATTTAGCCTGGCATAATGACAACACGGAAATGTGGTAATATGGGCAGGACAGAAAATTATTAGGATCTGAAGGCTATAAAAACAAAACAAAACAAAACAAAACAAAACTGGAATGTAAACCCAAGTTCACTGCCTAACACCTTCTTATATCTACACAAACATGACCTTTGTGGAACAAATGATTTAGTCATCGAAGCTAAAGAGGTTTATGTGACTGTGTGTTTGGATTTAATCTCTACACTTCATTAAGCATACGGCAGTAGTGAACAATGTCTGCTTCCTACTGTACTGACGAGGGGGGATGTGACCAGAAATATCCTTCAGACGTCTGTGAGCGGCTCCTGGAAGCTGCCAGGCTTAGCAGATGGAACTAGGAAAATGTTGATTCCAAGGCCCCTTGTTGTTGTGGTAGTTGTATTACAAATTGGAGGTCTTCATCCTGGCCAATGGCACTCCTATGAAATCCTTCCCACCTGAACCCCACCCCTGTAGGAATCAGCCGCTCCCTCTTCTCTGTAAATCCTGCTCTAATAAGGCCTACAACACTTTGTGGACTTATCCATTTATAAGTCTGTTCCTCTGTCTTTTTTTTGAGGCAATAATTAGGTTGCGTCTTTCCACCTAGCATAGGGCCTGGCCCTTAGTAGTCACTCTGTAGATTTGCTGTGGGAAAGAAAGCTTCCCCATGCAACTTTTTTTTTTTAACCTTTGCTCTTCATATACACTTTCCAAATAATGAGTGTGTGACACCACTTACCTCCTCTTTCCCTCCTCCTGGTTGGTTCTATCCATGTTCGTCCCTGCAGGAAGCACGGCTTTGCCTGGAGTCTCACCATGTGCACGTGCCAGGCAGTGTTTTACATGCTTTGTATGTCTCAGCTCCTTTAACCTTCTCAGTACTGCTCTAGGTCCTACTTCATGAAGCTCTAGAATTAGACAGCTTGCATTTGGATTCTGAATTATCTACTACTGAGCTGTATGGCTTTCCGTGTGTCACCTCCCAGTCTGTGACGTTGAATGAGATAATACACGTAAGGTGCTTAGCACAGTGTGTGCCATGCAGTCAGAGCTCCTTAGGTTTTTAACTCTTAATATTATGCTTGAGAGATGACAGATATTAGCAAATCAGAGTCTGTTTGTCTTTCAGATGCTTTATGCTAAATAGTGTGATTATCTACTTAGCATGCATGGAAGCCATAACTAGGTGGAGATGGGACTCCGGGGGGGGGGGGGGGGGGGGTGGGGCAGAGAGACCTAAAGGAGAAAGGAGAGAGGAGAGGCAGGCCTCCCTCTGAACCCGAGGAGAGCTGTAAAGATCCTGTTTGTGCCATGCTCTGGCCTCAGCATGTTTGTGATGGGCTAAGAGTAAGATTGGATTTTCTCTGGTAATGGCTCATGTGGCCTCCCAGACATTGTGCAACATGGTCACAAGATTACAAATGTCTTACTTAGGTGGTTAAGCAGTGGATCAATAATTATTTATTGCAAAGCAACCTCCTGAAAGCCTATGCCCCATACCCTAAAAATGGTCACAGGTATTCTTGTTATAATGCAGCAAAGGTGGATTGGAGACATACCCAGAAAGTTCAAGAAGGGATGGGCTCCTGCCAGAAATGACTCCTAGGTGTAGTTCCTGGGCATGAGGCAGACTGTGGAGAGGAAATAATGACAAGGGTAAGACATTTCACCACACAGAGGTCTTCTGACACATACCATTCAAATGGAAATGAAAACCGAGACAAATTAAGGAAAATTAAAAGCTCTCCTTGCTCCCTCCCCCTGCAAGATGCATTCTGTGGTGCATGGCCCACTTAAACAGATGCGAGAGGTCAGAGCTTTCCACTTCCAAATATATATCAGTGCCTCACTGAGGAGGAAGCATGAGGAGGGCTTTGGGAGGAGGGCTCCGGAGGAGATGGTGTAGCAAGCCCACCCTGATGGTGGCTCCCCAGATCTTCATCCCCACCTCACCAGCTCTGGCTCCTTTAAGCCTATGCCACTCTTCTAGCCTTTCTCTTGCAAGGGGAAAAATCGCCTTTCATATCCCACGTGGGTATTGTTGGGAAGAGGTACGCTTCCTTCTTCCTTCTTGGCTATAGAGTTGTCTGTTAGGGTATGTTATAAATAAATAATGTTTCTATAAGAGAAGAGAAGACTGAAGCAGGAAGGGGGAGAACGAGGTTTATCAGACAGAATAGGTGCCAGTTAGGAGAACCTGCAGTGGAATGTTAACATGGACTAAACAGGAAAACACGCTGCCGGCCGGGGAAGCTAAGGTGTGAGCAGCCTTGACTGGGTACGCAAGGGGTGGCCTCCAGGTGGACTGCCTTAAAGGGAAGCCTGGCTCAGACGGGGCAGGAAGGACCTCCAGTCAGTGCAGCCCCTTAATTGCTTTGACAGTGCAGGCGGCTCTGGGGGATGTGGCTCCTGCGGGGAGATAGTGCAGGATTAAGGGAACCCAGGATCTCTTGGGAATTATTTCCATGAGGGGAAAAAACAACAACAACAAAAGATACTTAAGCAACTCTAATGTTATAAAAGATAACTGTTTGAAAGACTTAATTGCTCCCATGGATTTCAGTATAGGAATGATATCTACCATGCATCTATTTTAATCAACTTGGGACTTCTGTCTAGGGATGTGTTCATTCATTCATTCAACAGAATCTTGATAAACGTGCCCCATGTGCCTCTTGTATTATACCTTTGGATAATATAAGCAAAGGAGGCAGGAACAGATGATAAGTAATCAGCATATTAAGTACAATATATATTTTAGAAGATGATAAGTGCTCTGGCACACACACACACAAAACCAACAGAAAAAAAAAGAGGGGCGAGCCAAGAAGAAGGTAGTTGACATGATAAGTAAGGCGGACACGGTGAGCCTTATGGAAAAAGTGACACATGGGCAAGGACTTAAAGGCAGCATAGAAGTGGCCACTGAGGGTATCTGGGAAAAGAGTGTTCCAGGCCAAGGAAACAGCAGAGCAAAAGCCCTGTGGTAGGAGGAAGCTTAGTCTGTTGTGAGTCAGCAAGGGTGCCCTGTTGTGGTGCCTTTGCCAGAACAGAGAGCGGGGGTGCAGGGTGGCAGATGATGGAGAGCTTGATGGTCTCTTGCCTCAAGCCCATTATGAGAACTTTGGCTTTTATTCTGATGGCAGAAGGAGGCAATGGCAGCGGCTGTCACTGGGAAGCTGCTGCTTTTCACCTGACAGGATTTCTGAGAGGCCAGCCAAGCAAAATTCTTGTTGCTACTGCAGAAGAGGACCTAGTATGTTGTAGAGACCAAGGTATATGGGAGCTGAGGGGTCGGTCATCTCCATGGAGGTGCAGAAAAATCCCTGTGGTGCAAACAGCTTCCAACCGTTCAAAGCCAAATGGGATTTTCTTTGCCATTTTAATTTCTTCCCCTAGTATTTGTCCAACCAATAGGTGGTGAGGTGTCAGGTGAAAAGAATACTGGATTAAGGGTCAGATACCAGGTATCTGTGAACTCTAGTCACCTTGATTAGTCTTAGACTTTTCTTAATGAGAGTGATTAAACCCCATTGAGCTTCCCTCACAGGGTGGGGGGATGTGAACAGTCTTAAAGGGGGAAGAGAAAGGGATGGGTCTGTCAGCCACTCACTGCATGGCAGGCTACAGGTGGAGTTCAGCATGGTTTGTTTCTCCTAGTAAAAGAAAACCTGTTGAATACTGAGAGATCTAATGCAAATAAAAGGGGTTTTTTTTTTGTCCCCCCTTAAGTTGATAACATAATTAGGATATTGCTCTGGAGAGGCTTTTTCTCTGTGTTTTGGAGACTAGGACCCAAAGCTAGGAATGCAGGATTAAGACAAAAAACAAGGAATTTCTTGTGTTTTTGCCAGAATGGAAATGGTGATTATATCTCAGAGAGAAAACTCATTGAAGATAAAAATCTTCATTTTATTGATCTATTCATGACTAATAGCAATGCCTTCATGGGATAAAGAGTGAATAAATAAGAATTGACAAAGAAATAATGAACAGATGAGAAATGAATAGGTAAGGAATGGTTGCACAGGTGGATGGATGAACCGATGTTTGTGATTCTCCACAGTTCATTGCTTTTTGTTTGGTTTAGTTTTACATGGCTTTGTCACTTAAGGAGGCCTCTCTGGCTTAGAAAATTATTATTTTTTTACTTACAGATTAAGAATTATAAAAAAAAAGATGTTGAATATATGGAAATATGCACAAGGAGACATTACAGAATCAAGTGCTCATTTCACTCTAGGCCACATTGAAAAAATGGACTTTACGTGGAACTGAAGACATGGCCAGTGTTTTTCTCCCTCAGTGAAGTTCATCTTTCAGAACCATGGGAACAGCATGAAAGGCAGTGTCTGAGCTCCTTTCTCCAGGAGCAGAAGTACACAGAAGGTCAGGGAATGGTGCCCTATCTACTTCCTTCTTGCGTTCCCTTTCTCCTCTACAGCCTCCTTGCTTCACTCTGCCTCCTCAGCTTTTCTCCTCTTCTTTTAATGGATGTATTTGCCCTTTCCAGGGTGCTCCGCCTTGTTTTGTCTTCCCTGAAGACCTATCTGA
The DNA here is from genome assembly GCF_023721935.1 of Panthera uncia. Lineage (NCBI taxonomy): Eukaryota > Metazoa > Chordata > Mammalia > Carnivora > Felidae > Panthera > Panthera uncia. The sequence continues at coordinate 14,782,912 of NW_026057585.1, forward strand.
ATAATACCTGCATCTCCCGCTCTATTTCACTACAGTTCTTCTCCATTCTTTACTCCTCTGTGAGTTTGGCATGCTTCATCCCTTCCATCCGCTTCCAGCATGTGTCATGAAGAAGTTCCTGTTGGCTCATTTACCTTGGTAAATCTTTTTTTTCAAATAGTTGTGCTTTCCGCCTCCTTTTACTTTGAATACTTAGTGAGAACGCTTTAACCTATGTTAGTGGATGATTGAAGAAAAAAATCAGTCTTAACCATCTCTGAGAGAAGAATATTTTCAGTTTTTGAATTTACCTGGTAATTAGAAAGTAAGGCTTATGTGGGTCTAGATGTCAAGAAAGTTTGGGGCCATATTTTTGAGATGTCCTGGAATGAAAATGGGCCTAATCTTCCATGTTCCAATTAAGTCAGGGACTGATGGAAAAGAGCCTCCTGTAATCATGCTCTGGGGGTGGGGTGGGAGTTGGAGTAGTTGACCAGACACATTACCTGGATCATGTGCTTATTTGTTTGTAATGAATGACCCCTGCCTTGGAACATTATCAGTAATGATGATTTTGGCCTACTTAAATCTTTTGGAGCTTGGAGCTAGGGGTGAAGAAAAAGAAAGGAATCTGTCTCCAGGCCACTCTGCTTTCAGCCAAAGTCAGAGCTAAATGTTTTGCCATTTTCCTCCATCATGTGTCTTTGCTTCCTCATTTGATCTATAAACTTAAAAAAAAAACATTTTTTTTAGTGTTTATTTATTTTTGAGAGAGACAGAGTGCAAGTGGGGGAAGGGCAAAGAGAGAGGGAGACACAGAATCCGAAGCAGGCTCCAGGCCCTGAGCTGTCAGCACAGAGCCCGACGGGGGGCTCAGACTCATAAAACATGAGATCATGACCCGAGCTGAAGTCAGAAGCTTAACCGACTGAGCCACCCACGCGCTCCTCATCTATACGCTTTTAAAGTCTGAAGAACTTCAAGTCAGGAAAGGCAGAGGCCCGTGGCTTCCGTGCATACTCCTTGCCTGTGCCCAGGTGAGGGCAGAGTGGCTGCACCAACAGGGTATGTAATGGAGCCAGACCAGTTTGTGGCTTCAGTGACACTGGAAGCAAAAGGAGAGTATCCAATGTAAGATAATTCTTATCTTTTGAGTTGTTGCTCCTATTCCCGTTCTTGTTCCACTGAGAGAATTCACAATTTCATAGTCTCATCAAAAAAAAAAAAAAAATGCATAGTGAGCAGCAGTGAATGTGGGCAATAAAGCACATAAGGCATTTTGACTAGAAGTGAGAAAGTAGTTTTAAAACAATAAAGAAAGAAAGGCTTAGGGATTGAATGAACTAAAAACATGCATATTAACTGTGGTTGTTTCTTGTGGCGGTGAGGATCTTGGGAGACTTTAACTTTTTTATCTTTTAGTTCATCAGTATTTTCTCCACTGATATTTTTGTAAACTATGTAATTGTATAATTAAATATAGTAACTTTTTTTTAAAGGAATGTAGTAAAAACTGTTGAAATATGACTGACTTCTTATTAATGTCCAAGTGACCCCAACAATCTTAATTGCTTTGAACAAAACCTTTGCAAGACATGGGTGAGACTGAAGAATGCAGTTGTATGTTGTGATGCTAAGTGTATTGGCTTTAGGGTAATCTGTGCAATTCTGAGACATGTTGATTTATGAACTAATTAATGGCACACCGCAAAAATACTTAATAGAAACTTGCTCTACCCCCAGCCTGAAAAAACTTTTGAACAACAGGAAAATGGGTTTTGCATGTTAGAAAATTAAATTCAATATATATTTATGAGGCCATTCAAAATGTGGAGTCCTTTCCTACTAAGTCCCGAGTAAGCAGAAATGTACATGCATCAAAACCTAATTGTGCCAGAGTCTAAGGCTTGGGGAATAAATTAAGTCTTAAGCCAGAAAAGACATTGGACATTAATTTTATGGCTTATTATTGCTCCAATGATATGGGCATTAATAAATCCAGCAGGAAGAAAGAATAAGGAAAAACAACAAATAAGACATACCTATTGGTTTTCCTTGGCAAAATGTTGATTGTTGATAATTCATTTAAAGTTGCACAGATATTTCTGCACTCTAGGGTCATGGTTCCAGCAGCTTGTTAATAGGGACTGAATAGGGTGTTGAATATTTCATGTACTTTTGATGTCCACTTCTTGTTTCTGAGGTGAGAAGGGAATGGAAATTATTTTATACTGTGTAGAACATTCAACATTCATCCCACAAACCTTTACTGAGCACTTTGTTTGATAAAGTAGTATTATAGGCTATGGGTAAAATTTGATGGGCATTTAGAGGAGGGAGACATTATTTCAGGCTGGAAATAGAACTGTCTTTAGAACTGGCCTTTGAAATATCTGTAGGACCTAAAAGTACAAAAATGTGGCTAAGAAAGATTTCATGATAAAGAAGCAGTATGAACAAAGATGCAAAGATTGGAAAATGTGGGGCATGTAATAGAAATAGTAAGTAACTTAACTGTGTGATAAAATAAGGTTCATAAAGGCACATAACAGAGCCAACCCTGGAAAGGAGGTAGGGGCCAGATAATGGTTAAGAAACCTGGACTTTATGTGCTAGATAATGTAGTTATTGAACCAATTTTTACTGAGCACCTATTAGATGGGTCTGAGTAAGATATTAATATGAATATGAATAAGAAATGCTACCTATTCTCAGAGCCTCAGGGTAATATCACAGTCAAAAAAATTTCAGTACAATCAATTTCAGTACAGTCAATTTCAGTACAAAATGAAAAATCTATGTTAATACAATAAATGCAGGTCTATGCAGACCTGTTAACAGGGCATCTAATATGTTCTTGAGGGTCAGGAAAGTTTTATTGGATAGATAACCTTAATTATGAATCTTGGGAATTTAAGCAAGAATGTATGGAAGAAAGTCATATTGTGTTTGGGAAAACTGGAATTACTGCAGGAAGGCTGGGACGTAGATTGTTGAAAGAGGGATGAGAGTAGCCAAAGATGAGCTTAGCTAGAAAAGCAGGGAACAGACCATTCAAACATGTGCAAGCTGTGGCGAACTTTTTTACTGTTCACTGAAGTCTTGTTGCCCTCTTTTTCTGGACACAGGGAAGGACTATACTTATATACACCTTGAAATTAGGCATGGCCATCTGATTTCCTGTATCCAATGGAATGTGTATAGGAAGAAGCACTTAATTACGGGTATTCAACTCTATATCTGGTTGCGTTGTCATAAGATTATAAAAACATGTGTTGACATGGCAGTGTAATACTGAGCCATCTTGTAGAGGGCAGCTTCTGTGAAGAGTCATATCAGGTTCCTTTGAACCCATCAGACGTCGTGCGAATGAAAAATAAATGCTCTCTCTCACTGCCCTGCTAACACCAGCAGGGGTATACGGTTCCTGTGCTCATCCACTGCCCTGCTAAAGCTGGTGCACATTTGCAGACCACACAGGGGACTCTCCTTGATTGCCTGGTTTTAGTGGTCAGGGGGCCTTGCATTCCTGAGTCCACAGTACTGTAACAAACAGAGAGACAGCTCTTGGCAGGCCACCACCCCCAGGACACTACACAGCAGACTGAAACATATCCTCCAGTCTTCCTGTGAAAAAGGCCTATTTACTTGTCCTGGAGCTTCAACCTGAAAGGCATGCTTTAGGTTTTCTATACATCTAGAGGCTATGGAGTAGCTCTCAGGGAATGTAGGAATCTAAACCTAACACTAAAGAAAGTCATCAAATCACAAGAGAAGAAGAAAGGAACAAAGAGGAACTACAAAACAATCAGAAATAAATTAACAAAATGACAATAAGCATATACCTATCAATGATTAATTTAAATGTAAATAGACTATATCCTCTAATCAAAAGATACAGAATGGATGAATGTATAAGAAACCAAAACCCATCCATATGCTGCCTGCAAGAGACTCACTTCAGATCTAAGGACACAAACAGATTGAAAGTGAAAGAACAGAAACACACATTTCATGCAAATGGAAACCAAAAGAAAGCTGGAGAAAATATGAGACGAAACAGACTTTAAAACAAAGACTGTGATAAAAGACAAAGAAAAGCATTACATAATGGTAAAGAGGTCAATTCAACAAGACAATACAACATTTGTAAATATTTGTGCTCCCAACATAAGAGTACCTAAGTATACAAAGCGATTGTTAACAGACCTAAAGGGAGAAATTGACAGCAATACAATAATAGTAGTAGGGGACTTTAATACCCTACTTACATCAATGGCTAGAGTATCCAGACAGAAAATCAATAAAGAAACATTGGTCTTGAATGACACACTAGACCAGATGGTCTTAATAGATATATGCAGAACATTCCATCCAAAAATAGAAGAATACACATTCTTCTCAAGTGCACATGAAACATTCTCTAGGGTAGATAATATGTTAGGCCACAAAATAAGTCTCAATAAATTGAGGAAGATTGAAATCACATCTAGCACCTTTTCTGACTACAATATTTTGAAACTACACATCAATCATAAGAAGAAAACTGGAAAAGTCACTAATATGTGGAGATTAAACAAGATGCTCCTGAACAGCCAACGAGTCAATGAAGAAATCAAAAGTGGAATAAAAAAATACCTTGAGACAAATTAAAATGGAAATACAACATACCAAATCTATGAGCTGCAGCAAAAGCAGTTCTTAGAAGGAAGTTGATAGTGATACAGGCTGACATCAAGAGACAAGAAAAATCTCAAATAAACAATCTAACTTTACACCTAAAGCAACTTGCAAAAGAAAAACAAATGAAGCCCAAAATCAGTAGAAGGAAGGAAAGAACAAAGATCAGGGAAGAAATAAATGAAATAGAGATTTAAAAGACAATAGAAAAGAACTAAAATTAAGACCTGGTTGTATGAAATGATAAACAAATTGACATATCTTTAGCTAAATTCACCAAGAAAAAAGAAGGCTCAAATAAATTAAATCATAAATGAAAAAGAACTTACAACTGATACCACAGAAATACAAAGGATCATACGAGACTACTAAGAACAATTATATATCAAAATGTTGGCCAACCTTTAAGAAATGGTTAAATTTGTAGAAACATACATTCTTCCAAGACTGAATTAGGAAGAAATAGTAAATCTGAATAGTCCAGTTACTAATAAGGAGATTGAAACAATAATCAAAAATCTCCTAACAAACATAAGCCCAGGACCAGACAGCTCTACTGGTGAATTCTACCAAACATTCAAAGATTTAATACCTATCCTTCTCAAACTCTTCCAAAAAATTGAAGAGGAAGAAATGGTTCCAAACATATTTTATGAGGCCAGTGATATCCTACTACCAAAACAAGACAAGGACACACACACACACACACACACACACACACACACACAAATTATACTCCAATATCCCTGATTAATATAGGTGCAAAAATCCTCAACAAAATATTAGCAAGCCAAATTCAACTATAAATTACAAGGATGATGCATCATGATGAAGTGGGATTTATTCCAGGCACACAAGGAAAATTGGACAGTCAGATACAAAAGAATGAAACTAAACCACTATCTTACACAAAAATTAACTCAAAATGGATTAAAGACTTGAATGTAATGCCTGAATCCATAAAACCTCTAGAAGAAAACATAGGTGGTAATCTCCTTGACAATGATCTTAGCAACGATTGTGTGGATTTGACAGCAAAAACAGAGACAACAAAAGCAAAAATAAACAAACAGAACTACATCAAAATAAAAAGCTTCCACACAGCAAAGGAAAATTAAAGCAACAAAATTAAAAAGCAACATACTGAATGGGGTATTTGCAAATTATTTATCTGATAAGGTATTAATATCCAAAATATATAAATAATTCATACAACTCAATAGCAAAACAAACATTCTGACTAAAATATGGGCAGAGGATCTGAATTGACATTTTCACAAAGAAGATGTGCAGATGGCCAACAGGTACATGCAAAGATATTCAATATCACTAATCATCAGGGAAATATAAATAGAAACCATCATCAGATATCACCTCACACCTGTTAGAATGCTTATTATAAAAAAGACAAGAAATAACAAATAATGGTGAAGATGTGGAGAAAAGGGAGTCCTTGTGCACTGTTTTTGGGAATGTTTTGAGAGTGTAAATTGGTATAGTCACTATAGAAAATAGTATGGAGTTTCCTCAAAAAATTAAAAATAGAACTGCTATATGATTGATCCAGAAATTCTGCTACTAAGTATTCAGAAAATGAAAACACTAATTCAAAAAGATATATGGACCCCTATGTTCGTTGCAGCATTATTACAATAGCTAAGATATGGAAGCAACATAAGTGTCCATTGATGGATGAATGGATACATATATCCATTATATATATCCATATATACAAATACTACTCAGCCATGAAAAAGAATAAAATCTTGCCATTTGTGACCACATGTATGAACCTTTAAATTATGCTAAGTGAAATAAGTCAGACAGAGTAAGACAAATGGTGTATAATTTCACTTATATGTAGAATCTAAAAAACAAAAGAAACAAATGAAACAATACAAAGCAAAGCAAAATTCATAGATACAAGGAACAAAACGATGGTTGCTAGTGTGGAGGGGGTGGTTAGAGCTGGGTGAAAAGGTGAAGGGGATCAAGAAGTACAAACTTCCAATTAAAAATAAATCAGGCTTGGGGATGTATGCACAGCACAGTGACTATAGTTAATAATACTATAGTGCACACTTGAAAGTTAGCAGGAGAATAATCCTGAAAGTTCTCATCACAAGGGAAAACAATGTTTTGTAACTTTATATGGTGACGATTCGTAACTAGACTTTGTGGTGATCAATTCATAGTGTATACAAATATTGAATATCTTGTCTGCCTGAAACTAATATAATGTTATATATCAATTTTGCCTCAATAAAAATAGAGGAGGAAAATAAAAAGAAATGTATCATTCAGGTATGGAGACATTAGAGATTGTTACTTCAGCAAATCCCAACCTGTCCGGATTGATACCATTAAGCCATAGTTAAGAGTACATATTTTATTATGAGGGCATGAGGACTAATTGGAATGTTGGATTAAATTTTTGAAAGATTGCTTTCATGTCAATGTATAGGAAAGCAGAAAAGTATGTTCAATAATTAAGGTGAGAGATAATATGAAATTAAAATATGGCAGTGTGATAGAAGAGACTGATGCATAGGAGAAATGTTGTCATGATGGAATTTACATGATTTGTTGAGCAATGACCTGTGAGAATTGAGTGAAGGTTCTAGGATGACTAAGTTTCCCAGCCTCATGTACTAGAAGAATTAGGTAAAAGAAATAAGAAGAGGGACACCTGGGTGGCTCAATCGGTTAAGGATCTGACTTCAGCTCAGGTCATGATCTCATGGTCTGTGGGTTCGGGTCCCCCATCGGGCTCTGTGCTGACAGCTCAGAGCCTGGAGTCTGCTTCAGATTCTGTCTCCCTCTTTCTCTGCCCCTCCCCTGCTTATGCTATGTCTCTCTCTCTCTCTCTCTCTGAAAAATAAATAAACATTAAAACAATTTTAAAAATTACAAATGAAAGAAATAAGAAGTGTAATAGGAGAAATGAATTGGGGATGAAAGAAGAATTCAGTCCGTGAGCTGATTTACAGTCGAAGAATTCAAGACACTTTAGTGCTTAAGAATCATGTACTTCTAGGTGGTAGTTGACCTGAGGAAAATGACTACCTAGAGAAGAGGGTTGAGAACAGAAGCCCAATCACAAATTTGGGGGACAGGAGCATATATAGGAGCATAGGAGCAAAAGAAGTTGTTTTGCTGTGACAGAAGCTAAAGGAGAAGAGATTTTCTGGAAGGAAAAGGTATTAAATGCTGTAGAGACATTGAGAGAAATAAGGGCTGAAAAAATCCATTAGAATTGAGGTTCAGTAACTGCACTGGAACTCCATGAGGAAGGGGTTTCCTGAAAGAATTGGAGCAGAGAATGGACTTTACAAGACAGAGAGGAGGGTGGGTGTTGGGAATTGGGAGGCAATGGGTATAGATGGATATTTTAAGAAATTTGCCCATGAAGGGATTTAAGAAAAGGGAAGATGGACTGGAAAAAAAATAAACTATAAATAAAAAGTGGAAATTTCTAAAGAAAGTTGACATAATGGTAATGAGTGCAATTAGGACATCATAATTGTTAAAAGTGTGGGCCAGGGGGGCAGGTAGGCCTGGATTTGAGTCCCAGCTTTGTCAATAACAAGCTTTGTGACCTATTGAAAGGGGACCTCTCAGGTCTCTCAAATCCCTCTAAACAAGTGTTTTCTTGATCTGGGCCCTATCTACCTGTGTTCACCTCACCTCATACCTCCCTACCCTTTGCTCATTATGCTCCAACCACACTAGCACATAGTAAAGGGCTCCATAAATAAGAGCTATTTACAGCCCTTTGGATACAAAGATCCTCTGACCAAGGTTTGGAGTGGGCTTAGAGAGTTTCTGATCTTCAAAGAACTTGCTGAAGATTCAATTCCATTTGATGTCTATGTTTTGAGATGACGGTGGCTAAGGCAACATCTGAGGATGCAGGGAATTTGTCTCAAGAATAGTTTAGGGCCTGGCCTGACTGGGGAGAAGGTGGGTCCTTGCCTGGTCATGAGAATAGGGAGAGCCCAGGTAAGGCGGTCTCCATCATCTTCACTAGATGTGATGCTATTCAGGGATCAAAGAGAGCATGTACAGGCCATGCCTGATGACTGCAGGGCATGGACGAGCCTCTGTATGGGTGTGTAGTGATGGCAATGCTTACCCAAAATTAAGCCTTTAAGTTGTTATCTAGGTCTTTGGAATGTGAATGCATCTTCCCGCCATACTGTGTGTTCAGGGTGGCACCGAATGGCAAGAAATGAGATTTTATCAATAAAGATTTCATGAGCATCCGGTACCTATGAAGTACACCATTATTTTAAAGGGCAGAGTGTTGGGGCGCCTGGATGGCTCAGTCAGGTAAGCATCCAACTCTTGATTTCGGCTCAGGTCATGATCCCATGGGTTCCATGCTGAGTGTGGACCCTGCTTGAGATTCTCTCTCTCACCCTCTCCCTCTGCCCTTCCCCTGCTTGTGCAGTCTCTCTCTTTCTAAAAACAAATAACAAAATAAAAAATAAATGAAAAGTGTTTGTTTTGTTTTGTTTTTAAATTACACAAATTGTTGGCAACTACAGCTGCAGGGATCAGGCTGAGGACTACCCTGGAGAATGGAGCCTCACTGATGTGTCTGTATACACTGACCTCTCTGAATCTATTTTGTTCTTAGGCAATTCGGGGGAAATAGAAGCAACACACTAGTTGCCAAAGCTGGATCACCCCCCTGGGACTTTCTAGGCCATTACTCCTCTGATAAATTATTGCACTTAAGGGTTTCATTGGAATGCATCGTCTTCATTAAAAGAGATATTACCAAGAGGATGTCATTATAGGGCCCAAGGAACAATAGTTTCAGAGTCAGCTTTTGAGCCATGTAAATCCATGGTCCCACTTCTACTAGGCATATATGAATAACTTTAGCCATTTTTACATAGCATGCGTCTCTATCATCTTATAGCAAAGTAGATAAAGTTATGCCCTAAACTTCACCAAGGGCATCCCAGAAACACAGTAAGTGTGTCTTGAGAGCCAGACTTGCTGACAAGGAGATCTACGTGGGACTCATGACGAAGAACGAAAAGTCTGTCGTGGGGACTGAATGTTTGCTCAGAATCCCAATTGTGGTCTAAAACCTGGTCCTCTCACAGACAGAGAGGTTTATCTGACAAAGAAAAGGAATGTTGTCTCGTAGAAGCAGGAGGCTTCTTTGGGAACCTTAACTCAGATTATAGATCCAGACCTTTAGTGGAAAAACAAGTATATAGGGACTTATACTTTTCTTTTGGTTCTACTTTTCAGGGACAGCCTATTTCATTAACCACTCATGACACCAGGCCATCCAGGAGACACATCCATTTATTCACAAATATTTACTGGTCACCTACCAGCACCGGACATAAAATAGACAATAAAACAAAACCCCGATTTCATGAAGTTTAAATTCTAACTGGGGAGTCACTGGTAGATAAATGAGTATGTGTATGTAAACATTCATGCATACAGATAGTGCTAAATGATATGAAGAAAAATAAAACACGGGAAGAATATAGTGAAAAGGGGTGCAGATTAGCTAAGCAGATATCTGAGCAGAGACCTAGGTGATATGAGGGATAAACTACATGCAAACCTAGAAGGAAACGCAAAAGCCCTGATGTATGAATATTTGTGTATTTAAGGAACAAGTAAGGAGTGCAGGTGACAGAGCAGCATGAGTGTGGAGGGGGACAGTAGCTGGGGGATGAGTAGAGCTTCTCACCACACTTACCCATGACATATGACAGCCTTGGGGTTTTGTCATTCCTTGTTCGTCTTTCCTCCATGTTACCTTCACCTCTGTATCTTAAGTGATGGTAACTGTACTTGACACACAGTAAGTCCAAAGCAGAAGTAAGAAAGTCTGGAGTTTTGAAAAAGAAAGTTTGGAGTCAGAAAGTCTTTACTACAAATGTCACTCCATTACTTATTATCTGTAGGTCTTGGGCAAAGCATTTAAACTCCTTCTGGGTTTCCCTATCTGGATAGGTACTAAGGATCCCAAACATGAAAGCTGTCAGATGGATGAAATGCAATACACCGTGTAAAGTCCTCAGCCCAGAGCCTGCTGGTGGTGAGCTCTCAATCAGTGGTGGCAATAGATGGGTTATAGATAGGTTAACAGGGTTCTGGTGGGTACATAAGTTGTTTTAGGGACAAGAGGCTGATCTTTAACTTCTAATACTTGGAAAATTTGCTTGGCAGATGAGAAATAATTTGGTGGCTGATCTTTCTAGTTTTTTAATTTTTAAATTTTTTTTTACTTCTCAAAACTCTATAAAAAAAAAAAATAAAGAGGCGCCTGGGTGGCTCAGTCGGTTAAGCAGCCGACTTCAGCTCAGGTCATGATCTTGTGGTCTGTGAGCTCAAGCCCTGCGTCGGGCTCTGTGCTGACAGCTCAGAGCCTGGAGCCGGTTTCAGATTCTGTGTCTCCCTCTCTCTCTGCTCCTCCCCTCACTTGTACTCTGTCTCTCAAAAATGAATAAGTGTTAAAAATAATTAAAAAAAAACCTAGCAATACCCCTTTACCAATTAGTTTCACTGTCTCCTTTGTTAGCAGCCATGATATGGGTCATAAACTAAAATGCTGAGCTGCATAGTATACAGCTTTTGGAAAGGATTTTTTTTTTGTCTGGTCCTAGACTGTTGGCTAGAGTAATCTGGGACTGGGTTCTACTTTGAATGATAACAAAATTTCCCTTATTCCCTGACAGGTATAAGAAGGATGTGTCTTCTATGTGTTTTCACAAGTAGTCCATATGCTTTTTCTCTATGTGAGCAAACATGGTATGGTAATTGCTGGTCTACCCGTTTAGACTGAAAGCCATTATATGTGTTGCATCCACACAACTCCTGAAACAGAATGCTACAGGCACCAGTGACAGTCACAACAAAGTTTATTGCAATGAGAGGCAAGGCAAACCGATCTATCCGGACCAACACTCTTGACCAGAGTGCCATCTCGAACAACAGCCGGGTACAGGGCTTTTATAGCCGACCACATCTTATCATCACCTGGGAGCAAAACAAAGGAATAGTTCCCAGGTGGAAACAGTTCAAACAGGCCCTTGCCCCAATCCAATCAAACACTAATTCATCCCTTGATTGATAGGATAAGGCTGTTATCTCTTAACCTATAGTGTTAAAACAAAGCTGTTATTTCCTAAGGCTACAGGTTAGCCCTACACTACAATTTAACCCTTACATTTCCTTTTTCTTGTCCGTGAATCAATCCCTTGATTCATCATTAGGAACTAAGGGGACATAGTTGGACCTAATCATAATTTTTATTTCACCAACTCACCTCTTGACATACTGTACTAACGAATTGATAATGCATGGGCTGATCGTTAACAATAGCAGTAACAATAGAAGTAACAATAGCAGTGGCCCAGCCATGGTGGTGAGCAGTGATGTGAGCCAGGGGGACCAAGAGTGATACCAATTATTGCTGGCCTCCCTGGCACGTTCCCTGGCTCTAAGATTGTTCCTTACTAAACTGAGGGTCTCTAATTGCTCCAGAATTGTTGGCATGAGACACTATGCACCAACCCTACCCTTGGAGGTCCCCTAGGGTTAAAATTGGTCTCGAACCCCAAGGGCATAATGACATCATACATTCGGAGGCCCCAAGTGTGCCCAGTATCTCAGAATGAGGAGAAAATAGATGAGCTGGTGTTGGGTTACATTTTCCTTGGGCATCACATTGGGAGTTCGGGGTTCTAAGGAGAGTAATTAGGGGGTCAAGGTCCCGTCCTGTTAACCAGTGGGCTAGCGTCTCACAACCCCATTTGGCAGAGTGGTATTGACCCTCTCCTTCACATTCATTTTTTTCTATCTGCATCTTTACCAAATTTTGCTCTAGTGCCCTATTTCCACATCCACAATTGTTCTCCCCAATGTTCCTGAGAGCTCTTGCCCAGGTTTACAACCCCCATCCTTCTCCTACCAGGTCACACAGGTCGAACAAGAAACAAGGCATAGTACGAGAGGCGTTAGACGTTACCACCTTCCGTGTGACAGTGTCTGAGTTCCCATTGGTATGGCCAAAAAGACAAGGGGTGCAGTTCCACACAGTCTCCCAAGCTTATTATACAAAGCCAGACAATTATTATTCCCGCATCAGTCTTATCTTTAAAGGATCCTCTGGGTGCCTTTTGACCTTCCATCGCTGTTTGTTCTCTGGTCCTGTATCAGTCCTGGGTGTTTCTGCCTCCGCACAGTTTTTCTTAACCTGAGAGTGACGAATCCAGGTTTGGACACCGTCTGTCTTCACAGCCATTGGTGTAGTCAGGATCACGGTATGTGGTCCTTTCCAGAGCGGCTCCAGGGTTTCAGGCTTGTGCCTCTTGACCCAAACTAAGTCTCCTGGTTGAAAGGAGTGGGGAAGAACAGGAGGATGGACGAAGGCTTCTTTCAAGGCCTTAGTTATTTCCTTTTGTACAAGATGCAGGGCCATGAGTGAAGCCAACAAGTGGTCCTGTTCTAGCTGTTTCTTTATGTCGTCCCCTAGCCTTGGCAAGATAGGTGGAGGTCTGCCAAATAAGATTTTGTAAGGGGACAATCCCTTGATAAATGGAGTACAACGCACTCGAAAAAGGGCAAAAGGCAGAACATCAACCCAATTTTCGCCAGTCTCAAGGGACAATTTGGTTAAGGTCTCCTTTAGAGTCCGATTCATCCTTTCTACTTGACTGGAGCTCTGGGGTCTATATGCGTGATGTAATTTCCAATCTATTCCCAATGCTCTGGCTAGACCCTGCGATAACTGTGCTGTGAAGGCCGGGCCATTGTCTGATCCTATGCTCAGAGGCAGCTCGAATATAGGAATTAGTTCATTTAATAATTTAACTGTCACCTGAGCCGTTTCTGATTTAGTGGGGAACGCCTCAACCCATCCGGAGAAGGTGTCCACAAAAACGAGCAGGTACTTGTATCTGTATTTCCCTGGTTTAATTTCAGTAAAATCTGCTTCCCAAAACCGGCCTGGCTCAGTTCCTCTATCTCTTTTAGCTTCTGAAAACTTATTTGCACCCTGATTTACTTGGGCACAACTTACACATTTTTCAACCATCTCCTCAATCTCTTTTCCCAGCCTTTGCGCCCTGAACTTCTTCCCGCACCAATTCCACCATCTTTGCTTTTCCCAGAGGAGTCCCTTGGTGGAGCAGACCCACCACGCGTTGCCCAAGTGCCGCGGGTAAGAGTATCTTACCTTCAGGATCCTGAAACCACTTTCGTCCCGGTATCATACTTCTTCCTTTTCTTGAAATCCACTCCAAATCTTTAGGAGTGTAATTGGGCTCTGGTGGAAGCAGGGGGTCTATCAAGATCTGTAGTGCCAAAGCACTTTTACTTTCAGTTAGGGCAGCTTCCTGGGCTGCTGTGCCAGCCAGGCGGTTTCCGACTGCCTCTAGGGAGTTGCCTTTTTGATGTCCTGGGCTGTGAATGACGCGAGTCTCACAGGTTCCCAGATGGCTGTTACAAGGTCTAGAATTTCGGCTTTATTTTTGATGTCCTTGCCCTCCGCCGCGAGGAGGCCGCGCTTAATAGATGGACCCATGCACATGCGCAGTTGCAAAGGCATAGCGGCTGTCCGTATAAATATTAACTGACTTGTTTTTGCAGAATTTCAGGGCTTTAGTTAGCGCGATGAGCTCTGCGCGCTGGGCTGAGGTTCCCGGGGGAAGGGTCTGTTGCCATAGAACCTCGCCTTCTGTCCTAACCACAGCACCATCATACTTTTGCCCTTGAAACACAAAACTACTGCCATCTGAAAACATGTTGATATCAGGATCCTGTAGGGGAATGTCCGTGAGATCGGAGCGGAGGAACGAAACTGTAGCTAAGGTCTCTGGGCAAATGTAGAGGGGGACCTAGTCCTTCGGGCAGCAAAGTAGCTGGGTTTAAGGCTGTGGGGGCACAAAAACGTATCCGGGGCTGGTCGAGCAGCAATGCTTGATACTGGGTAATCCGAGCATTTGACAGCCACCGTTCTGGGGGAGCCCGCAGTAAGGCCTCCACTTCATGGGGCCCTGTAACAGACAACGTCTGTCCCAGGGTTAAGTTTATCTGCATCTTTGACTAGTAGCGCGGTGGCAGCTATCTGTCAAACGCATGTGGGCCATCTGGAAGCAACTGGGTCTAGCCTTTTGGATAAATAGGCCACTGGTCGGCCTCAAGTTCCCAGGAGCTGAGTCAGAACTCCCTTAGCTACTCCCCCTTTCTCGGCTACAAACAAATGGAATGGCTTAGTGGGATCTGGCAGGGCCAAGGCCAGTGGGGTCATGAGAGCCTCTCGTAAAGCTTGGAAGGCTTTAGTTTGAGTCTCCCCCCATGTGAAGGACTCCGGAGACCCCTTGAGAGTGGCATACAAAGGGACTGCCAGTTCAGCAAAGCCAGGTATCCATAGTCTGCAGTAGCCTGCTGCCCCCAGGAACTTGCGAGCTTGTTTGCAAGTTTTAGGCTGAGGAATATCGAGTATAGCATGAATTCTTTGTTCACCGAGATGCCGCTTACCTTTTTTAACGTTGTAACCTAAATAAGTGACCGCAGTGGGACAGATCTGCGTTTTGGCTGACACTCGGTATTCTAGTTTTTGCGGAAGACTCAAGAGTTCCCTGGTGGCACTCAGGCATTCTGAATGAGAGGGGGCTGCCAGCAAGGTATCAATATACTGCAACAGAGTTACCTGCGGTTTGGAGATTCAAAATGGTTCTAAATCCTGGTTCAGGGCTTCATTGAAAAGAGTAGGGGAGTTTTTGAATCCCTGGGGGAGTTACGTCCAGGTGAGCTGTCCAGCTTTTCATTCTTCAGGATTGGTCCATTCAAATGCAAACAGTGGCTGGCTCTGTGGGGCCAGTGGGATGGCAAAGAAGGCGTCTTTTAAGTCCAGAACTGTATAATAAACCTGAGAAGGGGGAAGCAGACTAAGGAGAGTATATGGGTTGGGTACAGTGGGATGAACATCCATTACTCTGACGTTTACTGCTCTCAGGTCTTGAACTGGCCGAAAATCAGAGGAGTTAGACTTTTGGACAGGGAGAAGTGGAGTATTCCATGGCGACTTGCATGGGGTCGGAATGCCCGAGTCGTGCAAATGCTTGATGTAAACAGCGATTCCCCGCCTAGCCTCCCAGGACATAGGATATTGTTTCAGTCTTACTGGAAACACGGACACCTTAAGTTCCACAATTATTGGGGCTTGATGAATCGCCAGTCCAGGTGGATTGATCTCAGCCCATACCTGGGGAAAGTCTGCCTGGAGACTTTTAAGGAGGGGATCGACTGTGTTGATCCAACATTTTCATTGGGTACCCGGGGTACGTAGGCCCTCTTCCCCAAGTGGCACAGTCACCATTACTATTGTTGGGCCATCCTGGCTGACTTTAACAGGCATACCCCCTTCAGTGAATCTCAAAGAAGCAGTTTATGTAATAGGTCTCTACCCAGTAATCCAGGGTAGGGGCATTCAGGCATGATTAGGAAAGAATGTGTAACAGTTTTACAGCCTTGAGCAGCTTTCCCATAGTCCTGGAAATGGGTTAGTATGAGACTCAGAGGGGTGGGGGTACTCTGATTTTGCTCCATGACAAAGATAGGCAAAACCGAGAAGGACGCCCAGACAATCAACAGAAAGAAAATAATTAAGACACGAAGAGAACACAAGTTCGAGATCTCGAGGCCAGTAGGCCGTGGTAGCCACCTGAAAATAGGATCCTTTCTAACAAAAACCAAACCAAATGGGATCCACCGGTGTCCCGGTAGGAACCCCGACTCTGGGTAGACAGCTGCGTCCAGCAGACCCTTCTTGAATCATTCAAATTGCGTGCCCCAATCCTTACCTCTCCCAATCCTGACCCTCCTTCCAGGGGTCGGTGGAGCAATCCGAGGAAAGGACCCTGTTTCAGACCTTTAACTTTCCCAGCCAATGCACCAAATGTTGCATCCACACGACTCCTGAAACAGAATGCTACAGGCACCAGTGACAGTCACAACAAAGTTTATTGCAGTGAGAGGCAAGGCAAACCGATCGATCTGGACCAACACTCCTGACCAGAGTGCCGTCTCGAACAGCCGGGTACAGAGCTTTTATAGCCGACCACATCATCTTATTATCACCTGGGAGCAGAACAAAGGAATAGTTCCCAGGTGGAAACAGTTCAAACAGGCCCTTGCCCCAATCCAATCAAACACTAATTCATCCCTTGATTGATAGGATAAGGCTGTTATCTCTTAACCTATAGTGTTAAAACAAAGCTGTTATTTCTTAAGGCTACAGGTTAGCCCTACACTACAATTTAACCCTTACAGATGGTTTTCCAATAGCTACCTGATTTTCATTATTGAATCCCTACCACCTTAGATGCATTTACCATAAAGCTAGTGTACTTTAGGCTTCAGGTTCCTAACTTGCATTGTGCCTTTACTTGAGGGGTAGGGGGAAGAGTCCTTTAACAAAAGTTCACATGACCATTTAATTTTGGTAAAAGTTGCATAAGTTAGATATTTTAATCACAATCAGTTACACTGCCTGGTCTTTCCCCACTGACTTCCCCTCTGTCACACTCCCTCTTTGTGGTGAGTTGTGTTGGTGTGGCCACGAGTGAGTTTTGGATTCAGCTAAGAGAGGGTTGAGTTGCATAGATATTTAATTTTAGTTTAATAAGATATATTTCTGTGGCTCCCATTCACTTTTTTGGTATAGCTAAGTTATTACTTGCTGATCCAATCCAAGAACAGCTTCCAGATATAACCCCACTGCCTCCTGTGCCAACTCATCTGGTGTTGGGATATAATGATGAAGGGCCAGAGGTTGTGCTTTGAAATGAGTGTATTCCTATGGTTCCAAGCAGGGGAGGCATAGGGCGAGTAGAAGAGAAACAAGGTTTGAATTATATGGTGTCTGAAGTTAGTCTATGAAAAATTCTTCCAACCATCAGTTGTATAAAATCCCAAGGGTTTGGTTCTTGTTGCTGGAAGCAAATCAAAAGAGTTCTCTCCTTGATAAATGTTTTCCCAAATTTGCTGGCAATTCTGAAATTTTATATTACACTCCTTATAATTAGTTGTGAAGCTGAAAAAAAAAACCACTTCAAATTGCCAATTATCAGAAACAAATTTTGATTAATGATATTGAAGAGAAGACTAACATATCTTCCCTTTCTGTCTACAGAAAACGATATTATAAAATCATTGTCATTGAAAGGTGATGAGGAATATGTGCCCAAAATTGTTAGGGAAAGATATTATAGAGGTGTGATAGGTAGTTAATTAACAAAAATGTTACGCTACTTTTCTGGATTTTGTAATGTCTGTGATGATTGTTGGCTTCAGCATTTTTTTTTTTTGTTTGTGTTTTTCCATTATTCTACATAAGTATTCACTTTTTGACCTAACTTTACATTCTTTTCTTAAACTTATATAAGCTTCAGGATCCACAAAGCTGGATCTACTCCTGCCTACTATTTAGCATGGCACCTGGCTCATCATAGGTGTTCATTAGACACTTACTAAGTGAATGAATGAATAAAAAATATGACCAGAGGAATCAATCTCCCTCTTCGGACCATGGTCTCTTTATCTGAAAAATAATGGAGCTAGGGTAAGAGGGTTAGAGGTGATACCTACCCAGTGTTCTTTTACTGCTAATGTTCCTAATTCAGTCTTTGGTGAGTAGGAGTCACATTCCATGTGCTGAATTTGCTTATGCAATCTGTGCCCCTTGAGTGATCACCTGAGCACTGGTCTGTATTTTAGTGCCCTAACCTGCTACCCAACTCAAGCAATTTCTGAGCCGTGTGACTCTATTATTCAGTGTTTCTGTTTCTACCACACACTCAGATTAGAATGCTCTCATGCAAATCACAGAATCAGATTTTGAGCTCTCTACTTCTCCAACACTTTTGTCAAATCCATATCTTTAGCCCACTGCCTCATTTCCCCAAAGAGAGTTTAAAATAGTATCTAAAAATCTCTCTCTTCCCACATGATTCTCTTAAGGATGACCCACAAGGATATAATAACTGAATGAGGACTGACATTGATGTCTTACCTCCTATTAGCAAATCCAAAACAAAGAATCACACCACACAGAAACCTGGCTGATGTGTATTTTTTTTAAAGAACACAATTTAACTCATTAAACACTCCCCTCATGTCAAATTCTCCATCAGCTGAACATCCTACACACTTTCGCTGAGAACATCTGTGACAGCCTGGAATGTGTTTTTTTCCAGTGTTTGACTTAATGCTTACTCTAAGTATCAGACACTTTCCCAGATCCTGTGATATATCTTAGTACAGTTTTAGTGAAGAGATGTCAGTTATGTCTGTATCTTCAATAGTGTCAATCTGAATTGAAAATATGCCTTGTTCTTACTAACAGAGCTTTTAATTCACTGGCTGATGGTGTCAATAATGCTGTCAATTGATGGCTCAAGATCTATAGCTGAATATGTCTTCTATTTAAATTTACAGCTTCTTTAGAACTAAACAATTAGTTTTTCAATGTGAATGAGAAATTCAGAAACAACAGGAAAGCGACTGATTTAAGTCTCTCAATATGTAACTGTCACCTATGAACTCCAGTTGCATTCATTATTTATTCTACAATTCCAGTATTTTTCATGATGTGTATTCTTGTCATACTGCTCATAAGAATTAGTTTTAGCAGAATGTCTTGGGATGGAAGAATGAGGATTGTACTTTTTCATTTCATAGAGTTTTAAATATACTTGCATGCAAGCAATTTAACATTTCTATAGTCTGGCTCATTTCTTCGATGTATTGCCCATACATAGGCTGATGTACAAGAGCTTGTCCCTCCCAATATGAAATGAACCACTGTGCTTTTAGGCCAAAGCTTATTGAGAGTCAGTAAAGATTTCTTTCCATGGCCTAGTCTTTTACAGTAACTTGTCGACCTCTGCTTGGTGCCCTGAGTATAATACACATACGCCGGAGGTTGTAAGGGCAGAAAGCCAAGACCTGGGAAGAGCCAGGTCTCAGCAGGAAAAAGGTGAGAGGAGAGGAAGTCATTTTATAATTTATCAAAGTAGGAATACTCGGAGCACAGGTTTTATGAAGAACTAAAAATTGCCCTTTTAAAAAATAAAAATATGAAATTCATATTTTACTTAGATTGAAATAAATTAAGCAAAATTTTTTTTGCTTTCACCAAAAAAATAAGAATAGCAGTTTATCCATTGCCCATCAATAAACTACAAAACTTTTTTTTTCATTCTCTTGGCTAGCTATGTCAAGGTGAGTCCTGACGAACATGGCACAAACACAGACAGAAGAGTGTCAGTGTCCAGGGGCCTTGTTTCTGATTCCATGATGACTACACAGCAGGTATCAAATATATACCTTCTAAAAAGCTTGTAAAATGGTTTGCACGGAGGCCCAACAAAGGACAGGATGAAGTAGCAGCATCCAGATTTGGATTCATGTCTGCTGGCTACTGGTGAATGCTCAATAAATATTTATTGAATGAATTCAGTGACCCAGAAATAGAGGTCATATCTCCCTTTTGATGCTTGTTCACAGATATTTCCAGCCACTCAAGCTGAAACACATTTCCTAGAGTCTTTGTACCCCCTAAACTCCACCGTTACCAAAAGTTTCTGCTAAGGAAAGCTAGGAACTCCCTTATTTCAAGATTTTATGGTCAAATGACTGGAAACTACTGTTTACCCAAGGAAAAAGCAGAAGCGCTTTTCCTGTTTTTTGTTGCTATATTCCTTCCATCATAGAGGAGACTATCTGGAAGGCAGAGGTACATTTTCCCCTCGCTTTTGCTTTTCATTTGGAAAGGGGGGGTGGTGGTGGTCAAATGTTATATTACATAAGCTGGTATTATTTTCTCCAGCTCTCATTTGCCTCACTGCAGCTGGGTGTATCTAGTCCTTGAGTCTTTTTTTTTTTTTGAACATTTATTTATTTATTTTGAGAGAGAGAGAGAGAGAGAGAGATATGAGTGGGGAAGGGGCAGAGAGAGAGGGAGACAGACAGGGAGAGAAAGAATCCTAAGCAGGCTCTGTGATGTCAGTGCAGAGCTTGATGCGGGGCTTGATCCCACAAACTGCATCATGACCCGAGCCAGATACTCAAACCTACTGAGCCACCCAGGTGCTCCAGTCCTTGAGTCACTGGATCTGCATTAGTGCTTGGGTGCTAAGACTAATGTCTCATAGGCAGTTCCAAAGTTATCCTTCATGAGAGTGCTAATGATAGCAGGTGCGTTGCAAACACTCTGGGGTTGAGCGGGGGCGGGGTGGGGGGGGGGGAGATAGAAACGCAACTTATGCAAAAATCACAAAAACAGAGTTGCAAGGTGTTTCTTTTTTTTCCTGGAGTTTTTGAAGGCCATGCATGATAAATAAGGCACCAAATACCCAACCCTATAAATTGAGCATATGTTAGGAATAAACACCTAAAACATGTGTATGGTTAATCCCCCATCCAGGGAGTCTCATTAACAAACACATTAATTAGGATCCTGTTTACTTTGCTACTGTCAATAGTTGTTTGTTTGAACTATTCTATTCTACCTTCATTTAAAGTAAAGCAGCACCAGTTAGTGCATGAAAATGTGTTTCAATTTTATAAGAAATTTAGGACCCATACAGAGAGTCGATCTCTACACAACTTCTGATCATTCAATATTTTAAATATATGAACAAGGTATCATGTTTATCTTAAGAAGAACTGTAAATGAAACTGCAAATTATAGTATCCCTTCTGTGGACATTCATTCATTCATTCATGTAATTCAGAACAATAAAACTTGGCTCCTGTTTTCACATGCCTTACAATCTAGTATAAATCAGGAACATCAACACATATAACAGATATGACCCCAGCCTTACCATCTTGTGGGTACAAATGAGGGCAGAATTATATCAACACCCTAAATTTCAATGTTTTAAGCCAGTAGTCAGCAAACTACTACTCCTAGGTAAGATCCAGGCTGCCACCTATTTTTGTAACATTTTGTTAGAACGCAGCCATGTTCATTTGTTTTCTTGTCAGTGGCTGGTTTTTTGGGTTCTTTTGTTTGTTTGTTTGTTTTTGTTTTTTGTTTTTTTTTTTGTACTGCGACAACAGAATTGAGTAGTTGCAATAGGAAACATATAGGTCACAAAGTCTAAAATATTCACAGCATGACTCTTTACAGAAGAACTTTGCTGAGCTCCATTCCCATGCCTCCAGAATGTTTGCGGTTCCCCTGGGGTGCTTACATGTCAGTCGTCCTCATGGCTCTGAGGATGTCCTTTCTGGGGAGCTGGGATTTTGCATGTGCCCTTTGAGGCTACGTCAGAAACTGTCAGCCTCCAAACATCCTACAGGGCTGCCGCCACTGTATCATCCAGTGCTGCTGGCCCCAGTGGCCTTGATGCCATAGCTTTTACTGCCTCCTCTGCACAGGCTATTATGTTGCAAAATGTCCTACTTGCTATTAGTAGAACCAGAAACTCGTAAACCTTATGGGGGGCTGCCAAGCAAGACAGAACAGACCCAGAGAACGTCTTGGGGATATGCCTCATCAGGTCACTTGGGTTGGCCTCAGCGAAGCTTCTCCGATTGCCCCAGTCTGCCAGGATCTTGGGGAGAAAGGAGAACGATGCTGCACGTCCTCCATGTGCCACTCTCCACTCCTCTCCACCTGCTCTGTGCCTTGGGTAATCCTTTATGTTTCCTTCAAGGATCACGTGAGCAGGCTCCTTTGCTTTCTTGATTCCTGTTGGGTTCGGCCAATGGGAGGCCCTGGCAGGAAACTCAAGTGCAGAGAAATAGAGAAGGGTTTTTCCCGCCAGGATGCCTCCTGTAGGATGCAGGTTGGCAGGAACTGGTTCCTCTGCTAAAGTCCATACCTCCCCCAAAGCTGCCCGTCTCTTCAGGCTCTGGTGACGGCTCACTCCCTTCACCTGTCAGGCCTGGGGGTGGTAGCTGCTTCCCCAACCCAGAGACCTTACCGTTTCTTTTCCCTTAACTCTTCCCATGTCTTCGAACATAGTCCCTTCATTAACTTCTCCTTAATTTCCCCTTTAGAATGTGCCATCTGTTTCCTGCTGGAACCCTGACTATACCCAGAGCTATTTCCTCAAGGCACCTGCATGTCAGGAGGGTTACTGGGTTGAAATCCAAGTTTCTCCTCTGTGTCTTAGGCTGTGGTATTGACTCCAAAATTATTTTCCTCTTATGGCACCTTAAGCCCTTTCTTGAAATTTGATCTTGGGTAGGATCCATTCCAAGTCAGCATTCTAAAAAGTCAGAGACTCAACTAGGTCCATGGGGGTGGGGGGACAGGATGGAGGACTTTGCTTTATTCCACTTCTTGGTAACACCTGAGCCTCAAATACTTGTGAATTGCATCGGAGTCCAGCTCAGCCAGATGCAAAAAGGGCCAGAGAGTGGTCGCCTACTCTTCTCCCCAGATGCCTCTCAGGCCCAGATCTGCTCAGTCCAAATGCCCTGTTTCAGAAGAAGTGCCTTAGAGAACCAGGAGGCCGTGAGCCCGTGTTGTCTTCAGTTCTAACATCCATGCAGAACTGGGAGTTACCTTTTGGGTCTAGGCTCAGAGAACGGATGCGTGCTGTGATTACATTATGGTATTTGCAAGGCCACGGTACAGAGGCAGAAACAAAAAACAGAAGTGGAATACTCAACTGAGAAGGCACAGTCTGTCAGCAAGAGAAGCCTTGGCAAAACTTATAAACACCTACCCATTCTGCTCTTAACTGATCTCTCAGGGGAACTTCAATTCTGCTTGATTTCCCAGACTGGCCCTCTGCCCGGCTGCTGGAGGTCTCAGTCAGGAGGTGCCTCTCGGGTTTGCCATTCTGACTGATTTAGTTTAGAGAATTTCTCGCTCTTCACATGGCAGCAAAGGTCACGTGGTTTAGCGATTATGTTGTTCAGGAAACAGCTTCTTTACTGCTGTGGTTCTGTAACACTGTTTGAAATTTCCCTTTTTATGCTGGTTTTTTTTTTTTCCCCCTCTTGGGCCTGAGATTATAAGGTTCTACCAAACAGTCTTATGACCACATCTTGGAAAACACATTTTTTCCCCTGTAAGTCTTTATTGCCAAAGGGGACGAGAATGTGTATATGCACTTACATAGTGTATTTCTATCTTCAGAGACAATTTCCCATCTCATAGAGAGAGGATCAGGAAGAGAAGCATCTGGAGACTGAGTTGGTATTATTTGTAGGCAGCTCTATCAAGGAGAAAGAGGTCTTGATAAAAAGAGGAGATGGCTTGGAAAGCAAAGGACCCCAGGTGTTGTTGCTTATGAGTAGTTTTATTTACGATGTTGAACTTTGCCTGTAATTGGGAAACTAAGGTGATATCAGGAAGCCCTTCCATGGTCATTGGTTTGGTTCTGTTTTTCTGACTTAATAGCATTCCCCTAATGGCAAAGGAATTCTACATGTGCGACTCTCTTAGGACTTTATGGAATAGGAATTGTTATCTCAGTTTTCAGAGAAGACTGTGGCTCAAAGAATTTGGGTCACTTGCCCGAAGACACACAGCTTAGAGGTGGTAGAACACCATCCTGGATGTGAAAGAGTCAGATATTGGCTTTTTTTCACTCCCCTGGGGCAGCCTGTAAAGACTGATAATGCCCTGCTGAGGGTTTGGGTTTGTCTGAGAATTTTGAAGGAAAATTGAATAAGAATGTGTCCTGGCATGACACGTAGTCCCAACCATTCCTGCCTGACTACTGACGGTGTTTCAGGTATGGCCACAATACCGTTCTCTTTTTCTGTCTACACCTCACCCAAGTGCTCTCCATTCTGAGATTTTTTTTTTTTGATTAAACAAAGGTGACTCAATAAAATAACACTGACAGCATTTTATTTTTTTAATGTTTATTTATTTATTTTGAGAGAGTGCACACACATGAGTGGGGGAGGGGAAGAGAGAGAGAATCCCAAGCAGGCTCTGGGCTGTCAGGCTGATACAGGGCTTGAGCTCACGAACCATGAGATCATGAGCTGAGCTGAAACCAAGAGTCAGGGACTTAACCTACTGAGCCATCCAGGCGGGCCAATGCTGAGAGCATTTTAAAAGAGAAGCCACCTCTACCTGATCAGACATGCAGGTCCCATCTGCCTTTTCCTGGCATGCTTTACTGTTGGTCCCTGCTGATTTCCCCTATTATTCTGTGGCCTGGTGCTCAAGGCCCTAGCTTCTGCAATGGTATAAAACAGAGAGGGTGCTCAATAAATATTTCAGCTTTGCTAGTGGACAGAGAACAAGGTAAGACATGTGGATTGTATTCAATAAGAAAATAGGCATCTGTAAAGTTTTTGTCTGAAAGGCAGAACTGGAATTCTCAGAGTGTATTTTATACAGCCTCCCCCCACCCCCTGCCCCCCACCACCAGCAGCAGGCAGTAGAGCCAACCGCCTCGGGAAACTTGAGCGCAGGCTATTGTAATGGTTCACAAGGTAGGCAAAGGCGGCAGATGAAATGGTGGGGGCAGGTGGGTGAGAATGAAAGAGAGGGGGCTCATACAAAACACCTGGTGGCACTAGAATCAATAGGACATGTGGACTGAATTGAAAGGGAAAGTGAGGGCGATAGCCAATTCTGAGACAAGTTGTGGAGCCTGGGTGACTGAGAGAAACAAATTGTCTTGTTATCACTGCTCCTCCTTCCCTGCCCCATTCCTCACATCAGCTGCCATTTCACTGTTCACTTAGTTCCTGCATCTCTTGTGTTGGTATTGGCTTTTTCCACCCTTTTGAACTCAGAAAAGAAAAAATTCAGTGCAAGCTTTGATCCTTCAGAGCCCCGTCTGACAAATTTGGTGGATAGTTTTCGGACATTCGTACTGAAGATGATGTCAGGATCACCCTGCCTGACTCAACCTCTACGGGCTGCAGTTCAGGCTGCCGGCTCCCATTTCAATCAGACCTTTCCTGGCAACTCTGAGGAGGGGATTAACTAGAGGGAGAGATTGGGGAGTGACCATATAGAAGTGGAGGTCAAAATAATGAGAGTGGACAACACCACTTAGGCAACGTCATAGTGATTGCCCTAATTACCTTGGGCTACTTTAACAAAACAGCATAGACTATGTGCCTTAAATGACAATAATTTTTTTTACTGTAATTCCAGTATAGTTGGCATACAGTTTCAGTTATATTATATTCATATATATATATATATATTCAGTTATATTAGTTTCAGGTGCACAATGTAGTGATTCAACAATTCTATTCATGACTCAGTGCTCATCATGCTAAGTGCACTCTTTAAAGTTTATTTATTTTGAGAAAGAGAGAGAACCAGTGGTGGAGGGGCAGAGAGAGGGAGGGAACAGAGGATCCAAAGCAGACTGTGCGATAAGAGACCCCAATGTGGGGCTCGAACTCATGAACTGTGAGATCATGAACGGAGGCAAAGTAGGAGCCACCCAGGTGCCCGATAAGCCTATTCTTTAATCACCTTCACTGATTTCACCTATCACCTGCCCCTCCCCCCCACCTCTCTTCTGATAACCATAGGTTTGTTCTCTATGGTTAAGAGTTTGTTTTTTGGTTTGTCTTTTTTTGGTCAGTGTGTTCGTTTGTTTTGTTCCTTAAATTCCACATATGAGTGAAGTCATATGGTATTTGTCTTTCTCTGACTGATTTATTTGACTTAGCATTATACTCTCTGGATCCATCCATGTCAGTGCAAGTGGCAAGATTTCACTCTATTTCATGGTGGAATAACATTCCATTGTATGTATATGCCATGTCTTCTTTATCCATTCATCAATCAATGGACACTTGGGTTGGTTCCATAATTTGGCTACTGTAAATAATGCTGCAATAAACATAGGCATGCACATATCTTTTCAAATTAGTGTTTTCATATTCAAACATTAGAAATTTATTTCTCACAGTTCTGGAGGCTGGATGTCCAAGATCAAGGTGCTGGCTGATTTGGTTCCTGGAGTGAGCTCTCCCTGCTTTCTAGATGGCTGTCTTCTTCCTGTATTACTACACAGCGGAGAGAGACATCATGTTACTTGTGTTTCTTCTTATAAGGTCACTAAAATTCCATTCACGAGGGCCCCATCCCTAATTATCTCCCAAAGGCCTCACTTCCTAATACCATCCCAGTGAGATTAGGACTTCAACATGTGAATTTTGGGAGGACACAGACATTTGGCAGTAATAAAGCAATAATGAAAATAATGATGACAATACTAAATATTTAAGGATTATTATGTTCCAAGCTTAAAAGATGTAGACATACATTCAATTCTTATAACAACATGAGGGAGATATAATTTTAAACCCATTTAGCAGTGAAGAAACTAAAAGTTAAAGTTTGAAGTCAGTGCCCAAGCTTAAGAGTGGAGAAGCTGGGCTTCGAGGCAACTTGACTCTGAGCACATCCTCCCAGCCAGTCTGGGAGCAGGGAGCAGCCAGCAGGGAGGAGGCTTGGAATATGATGGGTATTGAGGGCCTGCTGGCAGTGAGCTAGTGCCTCTCAGGTCTAACAGCCAGCCTGATCCTTCTGTGAGCTTAACACTCCCATGGCTCAGACTTGCCCCCTGCAGTCCTGGAGGGCTGGCTTTCTGCCCCTGAGGGTGCTGGAAAAGTGAGGGATTGGAGCTGCCGAGAGAGGGTCGTGAGTTCTGCCCTGCCCTGGCCAGAGGATGGCAGCTGTGGGTAATTGAAAGAATACGAAGCCTAGAGTCAGTCCAAGACTGAGCTCCTGCCACTTCTTTGAGCCACAGTTCCTTCATCTGTGAAATGAAACTGTCATGGGACTGAAGGAGATTGGGTATGTGAATGTACCCAGCGCAATGCCAGGTGTGTGGCTGGTACTTGGTAAAAGCTGATTCACTCATTGCATCACTCTGAGAATAAATGCCCGAGGGGCAGGGGGAAGCTCCCCCTATCTCCCGTTACTCCCAGGGGAAGCTCTGATTTTGTATGTGTTCGAATGATAATGTTAGAACATTCAACCATGGCCCAAAGAGACGTGTAAGATTTCCTCACAATGGCAATGCTCATGCGTTACCCCCGGTTAGAGCAGAGCAGGAGTCAGCATCTAGAGGAAACTCCTCTTGTACTTGATGTGTTCTATGAAGCATTGTTTCCTTTTATTTGTCTCATGTAATGTGCTGATAATTTCATTGCACAAGTTGGCATTTCCAACTAATGTAATTACATTTGGAAACTGTTATAAGAGGCTATTACTAAAGAAATCAAATGTTTCTCCTCTTTATGTAAAATGGGGATAATAATTTCTCTTAATGTTCCTACCATGCTTGGAGAGCCCTGACTTAAAGAAATTTTGCAAACACAAAGCAACATTTTCTGTCTTGCTTTGTCCTTATTTAGCACCTATCACCAAGAATGCCTTTCTGGCAAAAAGTAAGGCAGAAAGCACAGCCTCTCAGGACCTATGGAACCTTCTTGCCACCTGAGTGACTGAGTGTTCACAATAGAAGACGGGAAATGTCAAATGTAAATTAAGGTCTCCTGTCAGAAATTCCAACCATAATTTCCTAAACAGGTACACATAAGCACAAGATAAAGACAGTACCATTTCTTATCTTATCCCTGCAATTCAGGGAAAGATGTCAGCATGAAGTGACCACCCCCATCGCTCTAGTCCACACCAGGGGAGGAGGCTCTACTGATGAAGACAAGGATCCAGACACTCCTCCCTGGAGCCGGCTGCTTAGTGCCCAGTTAGCCACCTTCTCCTTCCTTCCAAGCTGCCTGGAGGAGACGGGGAAGGCACACGGGGCCTGGGGCCCAGTGCTTGACACAAATTTGGTGTCAGTAAAATATTGGCAGAATTCAGCTGGGTCTCCCATATCACCACTTAGTTATTACATACGGTGAGGCACAAAGCCATCGCGTGGACTGCTCTTCGCCTTCTGAGCCATGAGTGCAGCAGACACCATTAAATGCCTATTATCCCAGACACTGTTAGGTTCGGGCAATAAAGAGACAAAACAGTTTTTGCTGTGAACAAAACAAAACAAAACAAAACAAAACAAAAGGAAAAGCATCCCACGGTTTAATGCAGAGACCGCACATTGTTTTCATTTCTTGAGCTAAATGCTTTCAGATTGTTGGTCACTTGGAGCCCCCATCTGAGGGGTTCCAAGGCCTCACCCAGGTTCTGCAGGCAGGAGCACTGCCATCAGGGTCTTCCGTGAGCGTTCATTCACTTATTCATTAATTCCACAACTATGTATTTGGGGACCTCTATAATGCCAGATGCTGTTCGGGATGCTTGGAAAGTAGCAGCAAACACAGCAGACATTCTAATGGAAGGAGACAGACAATAAACAAATAATATAATGTCAGAGGTGGTAAGTGGGAGGAGGAAAAACAAAGCAGGCTAAAGGAATAGAAGGGGATTGGTGTGGAAGAGGGAACTCTCTGATGAGGTGACATTTAAGCCAAGTCCTGAATGAATTTTGAAGAATATCCAAGAAAGAAGATTCCAGGCAGAGGAAAGAGCAAGTAAGTAGGGGGCTTGAGGCAGAGCACGCTTGAGGGAAAGGTGGCGTGGGTCTGACGTGGTGTCAGTGAGGGGTGGTGTGGTAGGACATCTGGGCAGCAATGTAGCGCAGGGCTAATCCTGTAGGGCCTTGTGAACAGTAATCCCTTTGGACTCTACACGTGAGGAGAAGCCATCGGTGGGTTTGAGAAGAGGAGGGACATAGGCATAGTCCCTTCTTTAAGGGGTCACACTGCCCGCAGAGGGTGCCATGAAGGGGGTGAGGCTGGATGAAAGGAAGCTAGTGAGGACACGGTCACAGTAGACCAGGTGGGAGAGGTGCTGCGTCTGGGATGCCACGTGACCTGAGGATGAAGCCAGAAGGTCTTGCTAACTACATGTATGAGGAAGAGAGAAGACACCCATTCTGGGGGTCTGAGCAACTGGGTAAAATGTGGTATCACGACCTGAGATGGGGAGGTAGCTGTGGAGCAGATGGGGTTGGAGGAGGTGGGAAAGTGAGGATTTGGCATTTTAGACATAATGGTTGAGCATTCCTATTAGACATTAGACGTCCATGCAGGCCGGACTCCAGGGAAAGGGGGAGATAGCAGTGGCACAGGAGAGTGACAACAAGATTGTCTGTGCCTTTTTTAATGTTTATTTTTGGGAGAGAAAGAGAGAGAGAGAGGCAGAGAGAGTGGAGGACAGAGGATCCAAAGCAGCCTGTGCTGAGAGCAGAAAGTCTGATGTGGGGCTTGAACTCACACACCGTGAGATCGTGACCTGAGCCGAAGTCAGATGTTTAACCGGCTGAGACACCTGGGCGCCCCTGTCTGTGCCTTTTGACAACCCTGGGGTACTTGTCGTTTTAGTTCATGGACATGATATTTCCTTAGACAAAATTCACAGCATTGGCAAAGTTTCTCCTTTGCTTGTGAAGGAAATGCAAGCTACTCTGTACAATGTATTGATAATATTTTCTGATTAAAACCTGGCATAGATAAATAACAGTCTTTCAAAACTGAGACTGTTCAAAAAGTCTGGGTGTATTATCACGGAGTTGATTAACTTAAGGTTCATGAATTCATACACACCACCACATTTGTTGAATGGCTCCTCTGTGGTTTGCTAATTTTTTGTGTAACTTGCAACACAGAAATAAGACTAAGGCAGAAGAACCCTATAAAGGGACTACTTTCCTCCTTTTATGTCCTCTGGGCATCAGAAATCCTCACTCAAATATTCATATTAAGTTTATATGTCAGTTTGAAGACGAAATGGGTCCTGACCCTCTCTCACTTCATCTACGTCCCCCCCTTGGCTCAGCCTATTCATTCTTGCAGCTCCTCACACATACTCTTGCCTCATGGTATTTGTCTTGGCTGTTCCCCCTGCCCCTGATGCTCTTCCCCTACATATTGGCAACGCCCACTTCCTTGCTTCCTTGAGGTTCTTGCGTAAGTGTCACTTTGTCATGATATATCATCTCAGGGCCTCAACCTGCCAGTGCTCTCTGGCCTCATGTCATGTGTCACCATCTGACACACTCTGTGCTTTGGTTCTTGTTGGTCACCTGCCACTAGGGTGTGATGTGAGCTCTGTGGGAACAGGGTTATCTTTTTCTCCACTGTATCCCGGCACTGGAACCCTAACCATTCCTGGCACATATTAAGTCCTCCGTAAATGTTTGGAGAATGAGGGACTGCACTTAGTAGTGGTCTTTTTTTTTTCTTTTTAACACTCAGGTCTTTGGTGGCTTATTAGCTTGCTAGGGCTTCTATAACAGAATCCCATGGACTAGGTGGATGAAACCATAGAAATTTACTTTTTCAGAGTTCTGGAGGCTGGAAGTCCAAGATCAAGGTGCTGGTAGGGTTTGTTTCTCCTGAGGCCTTGCTCGTTAGCCTGCAGATGTCTGTCTTTTTGATGTGTGTTCAATGACTTCCCTCTTTCGTGCATGCATTCCTGGTGTCTTTTCTTTGTCTTTTTTTTTGTTTATTTATTTTGAGAGAGAGAGAGAGAGACAGTATAAGCAGGGTAGGTGCTGAGAGAGAGAGGGAGAAAGAAAGAATCCCAAGCAGTCTCCACACTGTCAATGTGGAGCCCTATAGGCTCACGAACTGTGAGATCATGACCTGAGCCGAAATCAAGAGTCGAATGTTTGGCTGACTGAGCCACCCAGGCACCCCTCTTCCTTTTCTTGTAAGGACACATCAGTTCTAAACACTGATCCTAATGGTTTAGGACCTCACCCTTATGACCTCATTTAACTTTTAAAGGCCTTATATACAAAATCAGTCACATTGGGGGTTAGGGCTTCGACATATGAAACTTGAGGAAACAGAATGCAGCCCCTAAGAGAGGGGAATGTGCTGTGCTTACAGTGATAGACTCTTTCCCCCTGGCCTCTATGGTGAGATTAGTTTTCTAGAACAGTGCTTTTCATATCAGGATTCCATGCCTTGATGCTGACACCAGCCATGACTGCAGCTAATGGGGGAGTTCTCTGTGCCTGGCCAGCATGAACCCTCTGCCCCATGCCCTGTGTTATTCCTGTCCCCAGATACCTCTGCACTTGGAAGTCTGCTCTTTGCTTGGAGCCCTTGGCTTGATCACTGCTGGTATTTGTCTTCGGACAAAACAGAGTGGGGTATTACTCACCCCACTCTGGAAACATTGTGGGTGGTGGCCACTGGTGGCCTCTCTCACTGAGAGATCTGAGTCTATGTTCTCTTGGCCACCATGCACCCTGCCCATAAACAGCACTCTTCCATGTGGCATAGTGGGACTGTGCTGGGGAGCGGGGAGGTTACATATCCTTTGGTGGAGGAGTTTCTGCTTGGAATCCAAACTTAAAACAGATCCTCTGTGTGAGCAATGCTCAGAGTGGTCTCATTAAGCACTTTTTTTAATCCACTATCTTATGTGAGCTTTGTTAGGCCCTGCGAATACAATGATGCTAGGAGGTCAGGGTCTAGTGTGGAAGCCAGTGGGCTAAACAGCCACACAGCACAGCCTGAGGCAGGTGTTGACAGAGACCTCAAGGTACAGGGGTAGGCAAAGAAGAAAGTACCACCCTATATGGGAGGGGTCAAAGAAGAAACAGGGTCCCAAATTCTTTGACACTTTTCCCAATGAGAGGGAGAGTCTGTGTCCTCTCCCCATGAATGTGGCTAGCTCGGGACTGTGTTGAGTGATGGAATTTGACAAAAGTAACAGTATGTATTCTGAAGGTAGGTCATAAAAGGCATGTGGTTTCCATCTTGTTTGCTGGAATACTAAACCTTTCCATTGGATGTTTGGCTACCTGACAGCTGTTATGCCAAAGAGACCACATGCAGACACTCTGGTTGATGGTCCCAGCTGAGGCTCAGCCTTCAACCACCCCCAATGATACGCCAGACATTTAAATGAAGAAGTCATTTGGGAGTGATCTTCTAGTTCCAGCTGCCAGTCCCTCCAGTGTTTGAGTCACCCCTCAAGTGATGTGCCTGCCAGATATTTTGGAGAAGAGACAAATGATCCTCACTTGTCTTGTTTTACTCCACTAAGTTCTAGGGTGGTTTGTTATGCAGCGATAGTAATGGGAGCAGGGCATCAAAAAGAAGGCACTTCAACCGAGTCTTAGGAATGAGCTCGCCAGATGGACACAACGGGGAGGTACATACCAGGCAGAAGGGACAGCAAAAGCAAACGCACGTAGAACATCCGAGCCTGGTGTCTTTGGGGAATCGGTGCCATTGGTACTTAGCTGGAGCACAGGCTGGTAAGATGGGGTGGAAGCAATACAGACACCAGAGGACAGGGAGTCTTACATGCCTTGCAAAGACCTCACCATGCTTGATTCCATTAAATCTAAATTTGCCACCGTTCCACAACTGCTGATGATTTCCTCAGGCAGTGATGACTTATTAGTGAAATTAACTGTTTCATAATACTTGAGATGCTATCTATAATACAGTAAATAAAGTCGCCTTTATTTCCTAAGTCATTGATCACAGATTTTAATTTTCCTATGTTAACATTTTTTGAAGTTTATTTATTTATTTTGAGAAAGAGAGAGAGAGAGAGCATGAGCAGGGGAGGGGCAGAGACAGAGAGGGAGAGAGAATCCCAAGCAGGCTCCCCCATGTCCATGAGATCATGACCTGTGCTGAAGCTAAGACTCAGACACTTAACCGGCTGAGCCACCCAGACACCCCTTGCTGTTTTAACATTTTAATCATGAGTGTTACTGTTTGTCCTCGAGTGTCTATTACATTGTCCCCAAAAAGAAAAGGCACAGGTGTCTGACCTCTGGAATGCTATCACTTCCAGGGGACAGAGTGGACTGGAGCTTGGGGGTCTCCTAAGGGAACAGCTAATTCTCTGTGCTCTCAGAACACCTCTATTGCATTTTTCCCAACTGTACTTAACCACCTTCTTTTACTTTTCATGGGAACAAAAGCCTTTTCCCTCCTTGGAAAGGAGACTCACCATCCTGTATTCTTGTTGAGGCAATTTTAGAAGTACCTCGCTCTGTGCTGCAGGATATTGTAGTGCGTTTTCATAACATGTTTAAAGGCTCACTCCTTAAAATTGTCACGTCTGGAGAGCCCTAGATAAGTCAGCAAGGACACAGACGTGATCACTCTCTCCTGCCCCTAGTATTACAAGCAGCTATCAATTCCAGCTCATTTAGACTGATCCAATCCCGGCACCAAAAGCCATTTCCATATTATTACACCAAACTGGAAATTACAAGGCTGTGTATTCCTCTGCAAAGTCTCCAATTTAGGCTTATAACTTAGCACCAGGTTATTAGTGATATGCATCATTATTCTCAAGATACATTCTATCTGCAAAATTCTGTTCTCAAATCCTTTGGAAGATCTCAGCTGTGCTGCCCTGACTTTCTGAGAAGCAAGCTGCACTGTTCATGTTAATGCGCTCTTACCAGGGGCTTTAAAATTAATTTCTGATCATTGATTCCTTGCATTAGCCACCCCCTGATCCTTTCTAGTGGGCAGAGAAACATCACAGAGTGAAGGCACAGAGTGACTCAGTGGGCAAGCTGGCATCAGGAGGAACTAGGCTTTCATTAAGCGGGAACTCACAGGGCTTCCGAGCGTCCTTGTGGAGGCTACCGCCATGACCTGACAAGAAAAAAGAGAATCTTATTTCCATTTTTCTTTTAGTCTGGATGTGTCTTGTTTCAGTCAAATAATTCAATTTTGGAAAAGCCAGATATTCAAGTTGAGGAATGACACATGCAACCAGTTCAATTGTTTTGATTGTTTTATTGAATCAAGAAAGTAAACAAAAAAGGCTTGACAATTTACCTGGTCCAAAACATTTAACTGCTCGCTACAGAAAAATCTCTAAGGTCTTTGTCAACTGTAGGGTTCTATTATTTTATCATTTTGTCAGTGAAATTAGTTGAATTTAGAGGCTGGAATTTCTCACAGATAGTTAGAATTGCATGAGTGGGAGAATCTAGTGCAATAAATGCTCTTGCCTTATTTTGTGGCTAAATTGAAAATGTGTGGCTTCAACTCACATTTCCTGAGTGTGAACCTCAGATCAAACAGTTACATGTACATGATGTCATTCAATTCTTGCCATAGCCCTGTGGGGTGAGGGTCAAGATGGCCACTTTAATGTTAGGTGACTGAGCCTCCCTCCAGGAAGGGGAGTTAGATCAGCCTTGTGAGATTCTCAGTAAATTGCAGTGAAGGTTTTAACTACCTTAAGCCAATGGGTCTCAGACAGTGATGTCTCAGACCTGCAGCATTAACTTCATGTGGGCACTGGTTACCAATCATACCCTCCGGCTTCACGCCAGACCTATGGAGTCAGAAACCCCAGGGGTGTGCTCCACCACACTGCTTCACCAAAGCCCTCAAGGTGATTCTGATGCATGTTCAAGCCTGAGAACAGTTCATTCAAGGGCGACGTGTGACAAAGATTGAGAAATACAGGTATTTCTATTTTAGGACAAGGAAATGTCTCAAAATGTAAATGGTAAATTAGGATACATTGATCACACTGTAAAAGACTGCTTGCTTTTTAGGAAGCATACCTCACAAGTTTTAATTGGGGGTACTCCTCTAATGTTTAAACTAATTTTTTAAATGTTTATTTACTTTTGGGAGAGTGAGGCACAGAGTGTGAGCAGGGGAGGGGCAGAGAGAGAGGGAGATACAGAATCCGAAGCAGGTTCCTGGTTCTGAGCTGTCAGCACAGAGCCTGATGTGGGGCTTGCACCCGTGAACAGTGAGATCATTACCTGAGCCGAGGTCGGACACTTAACCGACTGAGCCACCCAGGCACCCTTTCCCCTAATGTTTTAAAAATGAGATTCAATCTGCAACTCTTAAATGTAGACAACATTTTCTCTTTGGGAATTCAGTTTGCTTTAGTTCTTATTTATATTATTTCACAGAATAGTTTACTTAAATTGCTTTATTTAAATATAATGTGAGGGCCACACACTCAAACTTATATTAAATCCTGTTGTTTCAGTCTTTTAGATCAGCACCTGGTATATAATAGGTGCCCAACAAACATTTGTGAATGAATGTATGGAACACTATTCTACAGAAAGTCTTTGTGTGTGTGTGTGTGTGTGTGTCTATCCAATGTTAGTCTTAACAATGATAATCTACTAGGAGAGATAACAAGTAAGTCATGGTATAAATCACATATAGCAAGAGCTAAGTGATGAGTCAGACCCCTAGAAGCTGTGGGGATAATTTGCCAAGATTTCTTGGAGAGGTGGAGCTTGACTTGGGGTTGGATTTTCATGGGTGAAGAATGTTTAAAGGCACTCCAGGTTTTTAAAAAGACCTAACTAAAGTCAAGAAGATGATAATGGGCAGGGCATTTTCAGGTCTTGTGCACTGGAGAAATGCACGGGGACAACGTGAAGGTGTCTTTTCAGTCTGAGGCTGTGGAGTGAGCAGTTTATTTTGAAAGATTGTTGAATGGAGGGATCATGGAGGTGCTATCTCATGAAAATCATTGTTTAAGCAGGTAAAATTTAAAGTAATTAAAGGTTTAACCCTTCTAACAACAGAAATCCTAACACCCTTCCCATTATAATGCTGTATCTCTATTATGCAGCCTATGTGCACATTATAGACTCACATTTGGCCTTTGTCCATTGGATCGCCACACTTTGCCATCTTCCATTCATTGTATGCATACACAGCTTAACAGAAGCAATTAAATGTACAGAAAGAAAAATGTGGGTCAACAATATGCTGGTAAGCTGCGTTAATAGAAATGTGGTGTATTATTTAGAATGAAGATGGTAAAAACACTTACCACTGCATCTAGCTCCAGGCTTTCAGTGAAG
The DNA here is from genome assembly GCF_023721935.1 of Panthera uncia. NCBI lineage: Eukaryota > Metazoa > Chordata > Mammalia > Carnivora > Felidae > Panthera > Panthera uncia. Next base: position 14,819,394 of record NW_026057585.1, read on the forward strand.
ACTTGCTGTGTTGTTGCTAGTACTATTATTTTTTATCACCATTAGTATTCTTGTTGATGCTGTTGCTAACGTAAGATCCACGTTCAGGCTATGTGACTCGTTTAAAACTCTAGAAGCCTAGCAGTGCCTGGGTGGCTCAGTTGGTTAAGCTTCCGACTTTGGCTCAGGTCATGATCTTGTGAGTTCATCGGGCTCTGTGCTGACAGCTCAGAACCTGGAGCCTGCTTCAAATTCTGTGTCTCTCTCTCTCTCTCTGTCTGCCCCCCTGCCTTGCTTGAGTGTGTGCTCTCTCTCTCCCTCTCAAAAATAAATAAACATGAAAAAATTTAAATAAATAAAACTTTAAAAGCCTAGCATTCGTTGTTCCAGAGTGCTTTTAGAGAAAGACTTGGTAAGACCTTTGGCTGAAAAATCTGGAAATGTGGAACTGGAGCTTGAAAACATCAAGACTGTCACCATCAGATTCATCAGCACAGTCATCTTCCTATACTTTACAATTTACCAAGTAATTTCATGTTCCTTAGCTCATTAACTCTGGAGAATGAATTTCATGAACCCCATTTTAGAGATGGGAAAATTAGGTATCTAGGGCATCACTGTCCAATAGAAATATGACATGAGCCACATATGTAATTTAAAAATCTCTGGTAGCCACATTAGAAGAGCAAAAAGATACAGTTAAAATAAATTCTAATAATATATTTTATTTCACCCAGTATATCCAAAATATTATCATTCCAACATGTAATCAATATGAAAATTATTAAAAGAGAGAATTCACATTCTTTTCTCATTTATTTTGTACTAAGACTTTGAAATCCAGGGAGTATCTTACAGTCACAGGACGTCAGTTTCGACTAGCCACATTCAAGTCCTCAATAGCCATCGGAGGCTAGTGGCTACTGATTTAGATAGTGCTGGTCCAGAGGACAGGGTGGGAATGAAAATCAGTGCCCTGAAGAGTCAGAATAATGCCCACAACTTAAAGAACCATAGAGACACTTAGAAAGATCTTTGCTCCTGATGTAATGCTTGTAAACTAGAATAACCATAAAAATAAAACAAACCAGACAAAAGGAAAATGGTTTCGTGCCATTCAATCCAAATGTGTTCTGGTGTCACATGTACTTTATTTTTCAAAATGTTAGGACAAGTATGGAAAAGAAAAAGTTTGAGCCCATTCCAGCAAACTGTCTGCAATAGAGAAATCAGGGTGGGTTGTACTTTGCACATCCCTGAGAACAGAATCAGAACCCACATCATGTCAGGCTTTTTCAGAGTGTTAAGAGTATTTTAGGTGATGGAATCTGACTAATGGGGAGGGATTTAAATCTATGTGGTAACATCCTATAATAGGCGAGTCTCAAATTAACCCAGTGCTATCTGCCTTTAATGAGGGGTAGTCATAATGTGATTTTAAATGCTAATATGTTGTGTGCATTAACGTGAAAATTTACATGGAAATATGCACATATTCAGATCAAATGAAAAATGGTATGTGTCCAATTGGCGGAGTTTAGTTATCATTTAATTGGAACTGAATATGCAGTATAGGGCCTTTATTATAAACATTTTTTTAATTGTTTAATTTTTAAAATTTTAAACACATGCTTCCATGCACACGCACAAGAGAGACAGACAGAGAGAGGGAGACAGAGAGAGAGAGAGAGAGAAAGCTGGGGAGGGGCAGAGAAAGAGGGAGAGGGAGAATCCCAAGAAGGCTCTGAGTTGTCAGCACAGAGCCTGACACAGGGCTTGATCTCACAAGCTGTGAAATCATGACCTGAGCCAAAATCAAGAGTCAGACGCTTAACCAACTGAGCCACCCAGGCACCTATGATAAGTATTTTAATGCAAGTAGTTAAATTACTTAGGAACAAAGATTCTCCCAAGAGCTTTATTTAGTGGCTCTTTATGGAGCCACCAATATCCTTCAAACCCTAGAGAAGGTCCCCCATCTGCAGATACAGAGGATGTGAATCTCCATTTGTCTACATGCTGCCATGAGAAACACTACATAAAACACTACACAAAAGCTACCAAGACACTTGGATCATTTGTCCATGACATTACACTCCTGCTCTGGGCCATTTTCACTTTTACTTCCTGCCTGGCTTCCAGAACAACCATGCACATGTTAAAATAGGTACCTACAAAAGGGAATACAGATGCCCTTAGCAGCTTAGGAGAGATAAGGTCGGTACGAAATGAATAAAGAGCTGATTTCTGGAAAACATGTGCTTTCAAATGCCTTCATGTTATTTTCACTCATCACCTGCCAACAATTTATTATTTAAAGAGAACTTCCAGGGATCCCTGGGTGGTCCAGTAGCCTGGGTGGCTCAGTGGGTTAAGCATTCGACTTCAGCTCAGGTCATGATCTCGAGGTTTGGTTTATCAGTTCGAGCCCTGAGTCCGTCAGATGCCTAACTGACTGAGTCACCCAGGAGCCCCATTCAAAAAATTTTTGTAATTCAGTTCCCTGTGTATATATAGAATATTTGTAAATTTGGATAATTATTGCTTTATTTCAAAGAATAAAGTGCTATATAGCTTATTTTAATTATAAATTATGAATGTACCATAACAAATGTCCTGTACATATCTCCTCCAGAAGTTTCTTAATTTATTAGGAAAATTTTTTTTACCATATAATTATACTACATAAAATTTGTAATCTTATTATCTCCATGAAAAAATACCTCTTCAGTGTTCACCTTTACAAATTAATTAACAAAGATGTGGGTTGCCTGGGTGGCTCAGTCAGTTAAACGTCTGACTACCACTCAGGTCATGAACTCTGTGAGTTCAAGCCCTTGTCAAGGACTGTGCTGACAGCTTAGAGCCTGGAACCTGCTTCCGATCCTGTGTCTCCCTCTTTCTGCCCCTCCCCCACTCACACTCTGTCTCTGTCTCTCTCAAAAATAAACACTAAAAACAAAACAAAACAAATTTAAAGAGAACTTCCATAGATAGGGTAAATCTCAATCTTAGGTTTGGGAGCAGTCATCCTTATACTTTTAGGCCTTTTGTAAATTAAAAAATAAATACAGTGGGGTGCCTGGGTGGCTCAGTCAGTTAAGTGTCTGACTGTTGATTTTGGCTCAGGTCATGATCTCACTCAGGGTCATGAGCTTGAGCCCCATGGTGGGCTCGGTGCTGGGAGTGGAGCCTGCTTAAGATTCTTTTTCTCCCTCTGTGCCTCTCCCACATTGCTCACACAGTCTCTTTCTCAAAAAAAAAAAAAAAAAAAAAAAGAGTGTAATAGCTCCTCTGCCAGAAAAAAAATATATGTATGCACACACATATATGTATATACATACATATGTGTATACACATACATACACACATACATATAATCTTACACGTAATTTAAAGCACTTTACTGCCAGAATTTCTCCATTGCCCTCCCCAAATCTGGTTTGAAGTCTAGAAAGAAGTCTCACTTTTTTTTTTTTTTTTAAATTTTTTTTTCAACATTTTTTATTTATTTTTGGGACAGAGAGAGACAGAGCATGAACGGGGGAGGGGCAGAGAGAGAGGGAGACACAGAATCGGAAACAGGCTCCAGGCTCCGAGCCATCAGCCCAGAGCCTGACGCGGGGCTCGAACTCACCGCGAGATCGTGACCTGGCTGAAGTCGGACGCTTAACCGACTGCGCCACCCAGGCGCCCCAAGAAGTCTCACTTTTAAGATTCCCTTGCTATAATGTGTGCTGCTGGGTCTATGTGGCAGAAAGAACCATTGATCAGAATGCATTTCGATTTCACTGCTTTCCCAATTATGAATTGTAATTACACAGGATGTAAACACGAGTTTAAGTGGTTGTAAAACTGCTTCAATTCTTGTCACACTATTAATTTAATAAACCTAAATATTTAGCTGGGGTCTTCATAATTAGGCATCAACCGACCAAAGGATTCTTGCAAATGTAGTCCTCCCATATTTGGACCCATTCCCCGCCCCAGCGGGGACAAAAAGAGATAGAGAGTGATGACACTAATCTCTGCCTGTAGGTGTTTATCACACACCATGAAAGCCAAAACAATTACTCAGGGCTTCATGGGGTAGGCACGACTGGTAAATTTCAAAATGCTATTTCCTTGGAGAATGTTTTTTTGCCGTGTTTCACACCGGCAGAGGGAAAGTCATTCCCCCACAGGAGCAGCCCCCCTTCAGAGCGCAAATACAAACGAACAAAAATGACATTATGTTCTTCCTTGCCTGGGGCAAAGAGAATCACCTATTCTTAACAGGACTTCAGGTGTGTGATTTTCTGCCATTTTCCTTCTTTTGTTAGATTAGAATGACTGCTCCTTGTAAGAGTAAAGCTGTAATGTGGTCATATCAGGGCAGGGCGGCTGGAGGATACACAGCATGGCACATTATGTCTTTAACGTAACTTGACACATTCTTGCCACACAGGAATTCTCAGTCTATTCAGACAGATATAGGAGAGGTAGTCATTATGTTTTCTCTCTTCCAGGCGGTTTTTTTTTTTTTTCCTACATACAATTCATGGTTTGCTAATTAAATAATGGTTAAAAGGGATGCCCCTGCAAAACTGGGACAGTGTTAAGAAAATGGGTATTATTTTTACTTCCAATTTTCTGCAGTTCACTTCAATCAGCCTAGCTGAATCTTCAGTGTTAACATAATTAGGTCTCACGGAATAATGGCCCATTTTACCAGCTATCATTTCAGGTTAATAAAAACATCACATAATTTTAAATGCTACTTCTCCATTTTAATTCATCTATCAATTAAAAACAGCTCTTGGGTGACGGGAGAAGGTAGAAGAGGGATTCTGGCATCTGTTAGATGCTTAACTTGTACCATTGTAAACGATGCCCTTAAAATCATTTAGGTCTTCTTGACAGGCTTTTTCAGGACCTACTCTAAAAACGTGTTAGGAGCAGAATTTTTCTGTGGTAATCTATTTTAAATAATTGCATTTAAAAAATATTAATATGGGTTTTTCACAGATATTGTTTTCTCATTTCTAGCTAAATGCAATAATATGATTTATACAAGGGATATATCTGTTTCTTATATTTCTTATATTTGATTCTTCAGAAACAAAATGAAGATGATAATATGTGAGTCACACCTTCCCAGGTGTTGTGAAGATGAAAACTTCTCCATGTTCCCAAGATTTTGGTGAAAATTCAAAACCCAATAGTTGGCATTCTGAATTCTCTCTGACATCATATTATGTTTATGTGTAGTTTATGCTGGGAGCTTATTGGCATCTGTTTTAGGTAACTAAAGGGAAAAATTACTTTTTAATGTAAAAACAAGTGAAAATGTAGTTAAAAGTGAAAAACTCTTCTCTATGGAACTGGTAAGAATTACAGGAATATTTGTGCCAGATCAACATTTGATATTTCTTAGACAGAAAATGGATTAGAATCTAGTCCTGATACCCTGAGGCACAGAAGAGATTGCTCACAACTAGACATTTGGATCAAAATTCTGGGGGTGTTCCTTATCTCTATGTTTCATTCTTACATATCACTAAGGCTGTCCAATTGGATTTCAAAAAAAAAAAAAA